>NW_024068785.1:42500-94468 GCF_009389715.1 Phoenix dactylifera
AGCTCCCTTGTTTCATGCATCTTCACCTCCCGCGTGAATCCCAACCGTATCATTCTTCCTCGGATTTCCTCCCAGCAGCTTCATCCTCTCCGCGTCCCATGCTCATCACGAATCCAACCATTCCCTCCTTTCACGGACATCTCCCAAGTCGTTCCCAGATTGCTTCCCAGCGTCCGCAATTCATGGATAACTCCCAACATCGCCTGCAATCC
Source organism: Phoenix dactylifera (assembly GCF_009389715.1). Lineage (NCBI taxonomy): Eukaryota > Viridiplantae > Streptophyta > Magnoliopsida > Arecales > Arecaceae > Phoenix > Phoenix dactylifera. The sequence goes on from NW_024068785.1 coordinate 42,713, forward strand.
AAAGATTTCCTCCCAGCATTCACGATAACTTCAGCCACCCACGTATCCCCTGAACAAAGCCTAGTCTTCCCATCAACTGCCAACCGAATCCAAACTTCCTCCCATTCGGATTAATTCCATTGATCACGGAAGAATCCCCTGTTCCTATCTTTCCCGAGCTCATCCTCCCAAGGAATAGAGCTGTCATCCTGTTTGCATGCCGTTCACAGTTCCGCATCCAAAGCTCCCAACAACTCGATCAATTCCATCATTATCCCGCATCCTAAACCATCAAATCTTCTTTCAGCTTCCTCCCAGCTTTGCATCCTTATCCTATGCTTCAGAACAGGGTACCATCTTATCACGGCTCAAGCCAGCAAAGTCCCAGCTCTTTCCGTCCGAGATTCTCTCCACGTTGAAGCCTCGTTAGTCTCTTCCAGATTCTTCCCAGTGGAGCAAGGTTCATCCGCACTGCCAGCTGCTTCCCTCAGCAAAACAAGTTCAACAAATTCTAGGATCACGTCTTCATCACCCACCGAACTCAGGATTATCCTCCCAGCGTTCCGGATCAACTCCATCCAACGCGTTCCAGCATCCGAGGATAAGCTTCCAAGGATTAAGCCAAACATGATCAGCTCCCAACGTCCGGATTGGATCTTCTCAAGAGACTCACCCACGTCCGCGGAACAGAGACCGTTCCTCTCCTTTATCTTCTCACTCGGAAGAATATATCTGAAGGTTGATAACAGAGGCTGTGAAGGCTATAAAAGGGAGTCGATGATGAAGGCTAGAGGCATTCTCTTCCATTCCTCCTCTTCCCCACCAGGGGAGGGGGCTGCTCCCTTTATCCCTTCTACCTCACCGAAGGGAGTCGGCAGAGCATCCTGGGAGAATAGGGGAGAAGCCACGTTCCCACGAAAAAAATAAAAAAAAAAGAGAAAAGAGAGGGAGAGAATACTTTGTGATATTTTGGGAATAGAGAGAGTGGGATGGAAGGAAAAGATTTTTATACGAAGATGGAAGCCTGTTGCTGTGCTGCTGCTGCCATCCACCACTGCATGGAAGCCTGAGCTCTTCTCCAGGGCCGGATGCAGCCCTAACAAAGGGACACGGGTTTTATATTTTATTTTATATTCTTGGGGTTGTATGAACTTATTGTTTTTAATGAATATCTTCTTTTGAATCATATTTAATTTCTGTGATTTTAATTATGATGTTCGTACAACTGTTCTTCATGATCACTAGGTAAATATAAGATAGTCCATGCTTAAGGAAGATGTGGTGTGCTACCGCATTAGTTTAGGGTAGATATTGCATGCCAACTGAAGATGGATTATGCCTAAATTACTTTTGTGAATTTTTATTTAAATGCTTATTAGGCTTGTAGCCAATTTGCATGTTTATCCAAGAATAAATTAAAATATAAATAACCCTTGTCTCGATGTTAGTGGTGAATTCCTTGTCCTAGATTTCCTTATACTGATATCCCTTTAATTGCATTTTCTTTTATTAAATTGCTTAGTTTAATAGTCTTCACAAATTCATCCTTTTAAATATTTTTATTTTTAAGAAAACAACTATACCCCAATCCCTGTGGATCGATACCCGTAATCACTATCCTACTAGATACGTGCTATTGCGTGGTCTTTAAAGTTGACTATCAATTTTTGGCGCCGTTGCCGGGGATTGTTAGCATAGTTGTTTTTCTTTTCATTAAAAAAAAACTTTCAAAAAAAAAAATTCAAAAAATATATATATCTAAAATAAAATAAAAATATTTTCTATTTTTGTTACTTTTCTTATCTCCTTTCTCTCTCTTACTAATTTTTGATTTTTATTTGATTAGGAATCGAAGAGGAAGTCTGGGATGATCAAAAAGGAAATTGCTGGAAAAGGAATACGGTAAAGGTTTGCGTTAAAAATTGCTGGAAAAATTCCTCTTGGTAACATCTGAACCTTTCCTATTTAAATTGATTCCCAACTAGCTTGAAATTTTGTGGTGATTGTTTGATTTTAATTTCAGCGAAAGTGTGAATGCATGCTTGATACACATACACCAATTAATCTGCACATAGTAAGGGCAATCACCCCAACAAGATAAGAACTGGATTTCATCACCAGATTCTTGCCCAAATTAGGTGAATCAATTCTCACATAGTTACCACTTTAATTAAAATCAATTAGACGTTGGCCCCTAGGGACATTCGAGCTCAGTAGGACGAAGATCACCGAAAGTTGCACCAATTTCGCTCTGTGGCTCAGTTGATGTCTAGGCAAGTTTTGTCCCAAGGGAGAGTTCATTTGTTCGAGGCAAGTAGTTTTTAAGTGGGACCTTTGCAACGCATCGTGACCCCCCCACTTACCTGGGAGCTTACCTGGTCAACTCAGTTCATTAGACCGGATTGGAGGCTTAGGTGCCCTCTTCAAACCAGTTAGGAGCTGTCTAGTGATTTTAGGGCAAATACAAGGATTTGATGTATTTTTCTTTTAGTGCATGCTTGACTGTACGTGACTGATCCGAAAAGTATTGGTGCCTGCTAGGGTGTCGTTCCAGATCTTCTGAACTATTACCTTTTGACCCTGAAATAGAACGGACCCTAAGAAATATTCGAGCTAAGATCAGAACATTAGAATCAACTATACCCGGTATGATTTGATAAGGATGCGCTGCGTCTGGCTGAAGACGTTAAACTTAGCGCTTGTTGGGAGGCAACCCAATTTTCATAGGTTATTTTTGCATTTTTTTATTTTTCATTAACAGGATCCCTCATATTACTGATGCAACTATGGTAAAATATGTCCATCCTTCATATGCATCATATCTTCGTCCACAATTAAAAAATAAATAAATAAATAAAAATAATAATAATAATAATATAATATTATTACAAAAAAAATTGAGGACAATGTCTGATCTAGGTTGGGGGGTATAGGATTCGAATTTTTAAAGAAACTTTTCGTATTTTTAAATAATTTTATCTCAAAAAAAAAAACATTGAGGACAATGTCTGATCTAGGTTGGGGGGTATAAGATTCGAATTTTATAAGAAATTTTTTTGGATTTTCGCATTATTGAATAAGTTTTTCGAAAAAAAAAAACAAAAAAAAAACTTAATTTCTATGCTTTAGTGCTGAAATGATAAACACACAAAGTATATAAAATCTAGAAAGCCCAATGACTAGTCAGGAGTAAGTCAATTTGAGTTATTAAAAGTTCTTTTAGTGAATTGTAAGATAATTTTTACTTTGGAATTTCACAACACACATGGCCTGCACTTCTAAGGGTTAAGTTCAACATTATGTTGTTAAGTCTGGTAGCAACCTTGAGTCCTGATGAATCATACCTATTTAATTCACTATTATCCCAAAAAAAAAAGTGAATTTAGTCAGGTACATCGAAAAGGGCTACCTATCGTTAAAAGGTCAGCGGGCTTGTGATGATGAACCCGAGCATAGGTCCGTAGGGGAGTCTTAATGCCCAACACCTTATGCCATCTGGTGTGGGAGTGTTGACTGAATGCTTGCTATACGGAGGAATCATTACAAGAGTAAAAGTGCGTAATTTATAAATACAAAATTAAAAAAAAAGAGAAAAAAAAAAGAAAAATAGAAAATAATATTGACCTTCAAAAAGACGATAGTGTGAAAGTCGTCGTTGTAAAAATTCGAGTAAACTGAAATATTACAGATAAAGCCCATGAGGTATTAAAGTAAACATCCACAACTCTCGAAATCTTGCAAGATAGGATGATTTTGAATCAGTGATTAGGTCTTATCTGACCAATTCTTGGAAATTACTAGCTTTAGCAGTATTTTGGGGAATCTAAAACCTTAGCTTGTGTATGGTCCAGATTTCACCGAGCACCCAAGTATAAAAAGTCTTACAACTCCCTAACGGAAACTTAATGACCTCAACTTGAATTGCATCTTGACTTAGGATTTGGGCTGACTTAGTAATTAAAACTTTATGTGCTTTTGAAATTATTGGTACTTATGCATTTGAAATTAGATTTTATAAAGCAATAAAACAAATTCATTAGGTAGAGACAACAGTTTGTGGGTATCTGAGCCGGAAACCCTCACGAGACAAAACTCGTCCACTAGGGCCACCTAGGGGTTTAAAGCCTTATTGCATACGGTAAATGCAATCGCGATTCCTGCGAAAGTGAGTTAGTTTTTTTTTTTTTTGTTTTTTGCTCGAGGACTAGCAAAATGTAGGTTGGGGGGTGTGATAAGTGCTAAATAATGCATTAATTAATATCTTATTCATAGCACTTGTCATTATTTAATTCACATATTTTGTAAATTCAAGTAAAGAAAATATTTTTTTCCTTCAGCATTTCATTTTAAATAAATTATTCAAGTTTGATTGATTTTCTTTATTTTATTGCTCGAGTTTAATGTATGCAGGTCGAGTCAAATTCATTTGGAATAATTTCTGAATCCAAATCGCACGCACCCTACAAATTAGATCCTCTCAGATTTTGATTCAGCCATTCATCCCAGCTTCCCTGCATTCACGACGTACATTTAAAACCAAATATGGACCGAATTCCCTGCTTCTCCGTGATTCTCTTCCTCCTTAAATCTTTCACTCCCATGTCCAAAGAACAAAACAAGTCCACGCCCAGCCGAGATCTCCCTATGTCTAAGATTCTTCCACCACGTCTCAGCCACGTCATGAGTCATTCCATGTCATTCCTCCCCTGTTCTATGTCCAAAGAACAGAGTTGTTCCAGTTCATTCCCAGCCGAAGGATTCATCCCAGCATTTTCGGATCCAACTCCTTCCGCGTCAAACTTCCCAGATTTCGTCCGCAATCATCCCACGATTTGGCTTCATCCCATTCGAATCAAACACTCCATCCAAGCTTCACGGAACAGAGCAACCTCTCACGGGATAAACTCAACGTCCCAACTCATCTCCCCTTCATCCCGTGTGCATGCCATTAGGACCCAAGGAACAGATTCCGCATCTCCTGCATCTGCAACATCCCAAACTTCCACACGTGGATCCCAACCTTCTTCTGGTTCCAGATTGAACTTAGCTTTCCATCACTCACGGATCCCAGCAAGGATGAGCCTTCCGAACCTTCAGATTTCATCCAAGCATCCGTTCTAGCTCCCTTGTTTCATGCATCTTCACCTCCCGCGTGAATCCCAACCGTATCATTCTTCCTCGGATTTCCTCCCAGCAGCTTCATCCTCTCCGCGTCCCATGCTCATCACGAATCCAACCATTCCCTCCTTTCACGGACATCTCCCAAGTCGTTCCTAGATTGCTTCCCAACGTCCGCAATTCATGGATAACTCCCAACATCGCCTGCAATCCAAAGATTTCCTCCCAGCATTCACGATAACTTCAGCCACCCACGTATCCCCTGAACAAAGCCTAGTCTTCCCATCAACTGCCAACCGAATCCAAACTTCCTCCCATTCGGATTAATTCCATTGATTACGGAAGAATCCCCTGTTCCTGTCTTTCCCGAGCTCATCCTCCCAAGGAATAGAGCTGTCATCCCGTTTGCATGCCGTTCGCAGTTCTGCATCCAAAGCTCCCAACAACTCGATCAATTCCATCATTATCCCGCATCCTAAACCATCAAATCTTCTTTCAGCTTCCTCCCAGCTTTGCATCCTTATCCTATGCTTCAGAACAGGGTACCATCTTATCACGGCTCAAGCCAGCAAAGTCCCAGCTCTTTCCGTCCGAGATTCTCTCCACGTTGAAGCCTCGTTAGTCTCTTCCAGATTCTTCCCAGTGGAGCAAGGTTCATCCGCACTGCCAGCTGCTTCCCTCAGCAAAACAAGTTCAACGAATTCTAGGATCACGTCTTCATCACCCACCGAACTCAGGATTATCCTCCCAGCATTCCGGATCAACTCCATCCAACGCGTTCCAGCATCCGAGGATAAGCTTCCAAGGATTAAGCCAAACGTGATCAGCTCCCAACGTCCGAATTGGATCTTCTCAAGAGACTCACCCACGTCCGCGGAACAGAGACCGTTCCTCTCCTTTATCTTCTCACTCGGAAGAATATATCTGAAGGTTGATAACAGAGGCTGTGAAGGCTATAAAAGGGAGTCGATGATGAAGGCTAGAGGCATTCTCTTCCATTCCTCCTCTTCCCCACCAGGGGAGGGGGCTGCTCCCTTTATCCCTTCTTCCTCACCGAAGGGAGTCGGCGGAGCATCCTGGGAGAACAGGGGAGAAGCCACGTTCCCACGAAAAAAATAAAAAAAAAAAGAGAAATAGAGGGAGAGAATACTTTGTGATATTTTGGGAATAGAGAGAGCGGGATGGAAGGAAAAGATTTCTATACGAAGATGGAAGCCTGTTGCTGTGCTGCTGCTGCCGTCCACCACTGCATGGAAGCCTGAGCTCTTCTCCAGGGCCGGATGCAGCCCTAACAAAGGGACACGGGTTTTATATTTTATTTTATATTCTTGGGGTTGTATGAACTTATTGTTTTTAATGGATATCTTCTTTTGAATCATATTTAATTTCTGTGATTTTAATTATGATGTTCGTACAACTGTTCTTCATGATCACTAGGTAAATATAAGATAGTCCATGCTTAAGGAAGATGTGGTGTGCTACCGCATTAGTTTAGGATAGACATTGCATGCCAACTGAAGATGGATTATGCCTAAATTACTTTTGTGAATTTTTATTTAAATGCTTATTAGGCTTGTAGCCAATTTGCATGTTTATCCAAGAATAAATTAAAATATAAATAACCCTTGTCTCGATGTTAGTGGTGAATTCCTTGTCCTAGATTTCCTTAAACTGATATGCCTTTAATTGCATTTTCTTTTATTAAATTGCTTAGTTTAATAGTCTTCACAAATTCATCCTTTTAAATATTTTTATTTTTAAGAAAACAACTATACCCCAATCCCTGTGGATCGATACCCGTAATCACTATCTTACTAGATACGTGCTATTGCGTGGTCTTTAAAGTTGACTATCATATGTTAGACTTGATAAAATTTGTAACAACTTTAGAATCATCAGTCCTGGTAGCTTTGGCTTCCACCCATGTTGAGACATAATCAACAGCAAGCAAAATATAAACACAACCGAAAGTGATAGGGAACGGTCCCATGAAATCGATGCCCCAAACATCAAAAATTTCGCAAAATAGTATGGGGGTTTGTGGCATCTCAATCCTTTAGGATATATTACTTGTCTTTTGACAATGATCGCATGACTTACAAAAAGAATATGAATCTAGAAATAAAGACGGCCAATAGAAACCACATTCTAGCACTTTTCTCGCCGTCCTCTTAGCTCCAAAATGACCTCCACATGCATAAGAATGACAAAAGGTGAGAATAGAAATAATTTCATTTTCAGGAACGCACCTTCTTATCACTTGATCTGCACAATGCTTCCATAAGTATGGATCATCCCACACATAGTATTTGGTATCACTCTTGATCTTATCTCTTTGTGCCTTAGACAAACCAGAAGGTAACATATTAGTAACCAAATAATTTACAAGATTTGCGTACCAAGGTAATATCACACTTGCGGAGAACAATTGCTCGTCAGGGAATGTTTCCTGTAGACTAATTTCATCCTCCATATGAACTAAACGACTCAAATGATCTGCGACACGATTTTCTGTCCCTCTTTTGTCTTTGATCTCCAAGTCAAATTCACTTAATAGAAGTATCCATCTTATTAATCTTGGTTTTGCCTCTTTCTTCATCATCAAATAACGAAGAGCTGAATGATCAGAGTAAACAATGACTTTAGTACCAAACAAATAAGATCGAAACTTTTCTAAAGCAAAAACAACAGCTAAAAGTTCTTTTTCAGTAGTAGAGTAATTTCTCTGGGCATCATTCAAAGTTCCTGAAGCATAATAAATGGCATGAGACACTTTTCCAATTCTTTGATCCAAAACAGCGCCTACTGCATAATCACTTGCGTCGCACATTATCTCGAAAGGAATGTTCCAATTAGGGGGCTGGATAACTGGGGCAGAGGTCAAAAGTTCCTTCAGCTTATCAAACGCATTTTTACACGCCTCATCGAACTCAAAGGCTACATTCTTTTGTAGCAACTTGCATAAGGGTAATGCTACTTTGGAGAAGCCCTTGATGAATCTTCGGTAAAAACTTGCATCAAATCTGGAAACTTCTGAAAATTGACCGAGTCAAATCCACGTATTGCAGGCTAAGGACGTACAGCAACTTCGAGACCAATTTTGACCTTGATAAAGCCATTATCTATCAAAACTCAAAACATAAAAGTTGTAGAGCGTTTTCTTACCATTCCACAGCATCTTGAATCATCTCAATCAGAGCTTGGATGAGTATGTTATGCTCAGATTACGAAGCAATGTTGAAACTATCCAAAATCACTCAATTAGCTTTGTTTTGTACTTAACGCTTCCATTTGCATCTGTTGCCCAGATAGACAACCCAAGAGGGGGGGGTGAATTGGGTTTTTAATATAATTTGGCTAATTAAAACTTTGTGGATGATTAATTAAAAACTATAGCAAGTTATTTAATTAAAGCCTAGTGCTGTGAGTAATGTGCGGGGAAGAAGATGAGAGACAATGCACTACAAACACAAAGTTTTATAGTGGTTCGGAGCTAACCCTTGCTCCTACGTCCACTCCCCAAGTCTCACTTAGGAATTTCACTATAACCCCCTTGGATTACAGCCGGTTGTTTTGCAAGCTCACAACCAAACTTGTTGTTTTACGAGCTCACAACGAACTCGGTCGGTTTTCCCAGACTCACCGACTAGAACCAACCCCGATTGTTTTCCCGGGCTCACAATCAAACCCTTACACACGTTGGTTTTAACTTGGCTCACCAACCAACCTTAAACCCCTTGATTCAATCCCCCGATTGAATCAAGTAAATACAAGAGATAGGAGAAAACAGAAAATAGCTTCTCAAAAAGCAGATTTGAGACAATATAATCGTAAAGGAGTTAGAAGCCCTCAAACACTTTTAAGCTGGTGAAGAGGTATGGCTTCTGGAACTCCGGTCTCCTCTTGAAAGAGTGGTCGACTTGAATGCAGGAGGAGGAAGCTTTGATTGTTGGGAAGAAGTTGTTGGAGCAGTAAATGCAGATCTCCCCTTTTTCGTTTAAGAGCACTTGGAGAGCTTGAAAACTTGAATGCTTGGAGTGGAATATCTGTTCTCTACCTTGCTACAGTCCTCTGTGGCTATTTATGCCAACCCCCACGGAAACTAGCCGTTACTCTGCTTTTTCTGGCCGTTCTGCACACTCTGCGCAGCCTGACAATATGACCGTTGGTGGGTTGGAGTCGACTCGCGTGATCAGGAGTCGACTCGTCTGTAGCAGGAGTCGACTCACGCTTTTTTGGAGTCGACTCGGCAACTGTTCCAAATTTGAATTAAAGTTGCCGTCTTGACTGGGAGTCGACTCGTCTTGACCTGGAGTCGACTCGCCAACTTCTGGAGTTGACCTGGCAATTTTTGGAGTCGGCTCATCCACTGAAGTCCGTGGATCCAAATTTGAATTTTGTCCACTCGAGTCGACTCGACTGTCCTGGGAGTCGACTCGAATCTCAGAGCCCGAACTCTCGATTCTCTGTCGTTTGGCTCATCCAGTCTTGGAGTCGACTCGAACCTCCTTGGAGTCGACTCGGCTCTCAGTTTCCGAAAGTTGGTCTTCTGCCTTTTGACGTGAAGCTTGTCTTGGAGTCGACTCGAGCTGTCTGTGAGTCGACTCGAATCTCAGAGGCAGTAACATGGTCTTCTGTCTGTTGATGGTCGCTCAGTCTCGGAGTCGACTCGTGTACTGCGGGAGTCGACTCGAATCTCAGAGTCCGAAAATCGTTCTCTGACTTTTTTGCCTGTGACTGCTTGGAGTCGACTCTTACTTCCCTGGAGTCGACTCGGTGAACATTGGAGTCGACTCGCGCACTTCAGGAGTCGACTCGTTGACAGGTTCTGAGATGAAGCTTTCTGTTCTTCTTTCTGTTCTCAGTCGGAGTCGACTCGTACTAATCTGGAGTCGACTCGAGCTCGTGCCAGTGAACTTGATACGCTTGGAGTCGACTCGTGATACTCGGGAGTCGACTCGAGTCTCAGACATTGGTTCATGCAGACTTCTTAACTTATCCAAAATACTATGAACCAAGTCTAGAAACACTTGGACAGGATTTTCACTGAAACACTCAATTGAATTCATTGGTAATCACAAGATATACTCAATTGCTTTGAGCTCATCAAAATCAAATGGGGTTTTAATCAATCACTCCACAATCTCCCCCTTTTTGATGATGACAAAACTTTGAGTATATGTAAAATGAATTGCTCATAAAACAATGAAGTAAAATCCATAAATGAATTCAAATGTCTGATAATTTAATTTATCCAAGTTTGAAAGGAGTGAAACATTAAATTTCGGAGTTAAAGCTCCCCCTTTCATTTGGAATTATATAAGCCTTCATATTATGCAATCAATTGTTTGGCTTATATATCATTAATGATTTAGCTTGATTAAAATTCAGATTCTCCCCCTCAACATATGCATTCAACTATGTTTTGATTCTCTGAATTTCCTTTTAATGCTTTGAAGTTTTTGAACTGAATTTTATCTTTTTAGAGGGAAAATCTGTCAATTTGTTCTTGAGTAGGATTCAGCTAATCTCCGAATATCCCTTGAATAGATTCTGGAGATTACTCCATTAGGAGCCCCAAAAGAGAGATAATGAGCCTCGAGGTACCGAATCCACTTAGAACAAATTTGTGTGTGTTTTTAAGAGTTTATCGTTATATTTATTTCCATTGATTTCTTTTACATATTGTTTTTTTTTAATATTTCTTCCCTTTTACATATTTTACCATATTTTATACATATTTCTCCCCCTTTTTGTCATCATACCAAAAAGGGGGTAATCACACACAATCAATGGCACAATCAACAAATGGCACATCAAATGGCACATAATTGAAGATAAAATGTCTACTCATTGTATTGATATGAATGTGAATACATTTGAGAATACAATAAGTAAAGCAAAACAAGACAAAACACAAAAACATCTATGGCCTCCTCGAGGATGAGGCTCCCCCTCTCGAGGATGCATCTCCTCCTCTGGAGGATGTGGCTCCTCTTCTCGAGGATGTGGCTCCTCCTCTCAATCGGCTCTGCTACATGAGGAGGGTGACTGCATCTGTCACATGGCCAAGCTGTGCGATGATAGACGTGGTGGCTCTGCTATGTGTAGTGGAGAGCTCTGTCACCGACGCTTGAAGCCCAGTCACCGATGTCTGAAGTGCGTCCAGCTTGTCGATGAGTACATTTGACAAGCGCTCGGCCCCCTCAGTGGTGGTGTGCATGTCACGACCTATCTCCTCTCGCATCTGTCGAGTGGAGCTCGTGACCTCACTCATGCTGTGGAACTGGGCCTGGACCAAACTCCGGATATTGTAGATCTCTTCCCGTACATGAGCCGTCATGTCAGTCACGGCTGTCAAGGAAGGGACCAACTGAGAAGATACGGGTGCAGGAGTGGGAGCAGGCACCGCACCTCGGAGCTCCCGAAGCAGCTCGTCCCTCAGATCTCGGACGATCTCCTGCCGCAGCTCCCGGAGCTGCTCTGGATCAATCCGAACCTCCATAGATGGTGTAGCTGAGGAGGAAGGTCCGGCAAAGGTGGTAGGAGCAGGAGGAGTGGATGGGAGGTCTGGATGGTCTGGAAGGTCTGGGTAGTCTGAATCTGGCTCAGGACTGGGTGATGGTCTGGTGGTCTGAGCAGTGAGAGTAGACTTCCTAACCCAGATCCCTTCTCTCTTCCGAAATCCCATCCTGTGCATAGTCCCCGTACACAGGCGATCAGTCCATCGCAAGGCACGAGAGGGTTCCCTCTCAGGAATGGGAATCTCGTACTGCCTAAGAAGAAGAGTGAATAACATCCCGTATGGGAGTGAGAGCCTAGGTCTATCTAGGGGCTCACACATATACCTATAAATGAGCTTTGGAAAGTTGATCGGGGTGTCCTGAAGGATATAAGACATAATAGCTAAGTCCCTCTCATTCACAAAATCAAATCTCCCTGTCTTAGGGAAGATGGACCTGGACAGAATGCTCAAAAGGATTCTCACTTCAATAGGAAGTGAGCTAGCAGATACCTCATCTAGGGGGGACTGAGGTGGATGCCCTAAGACGACCGTAAGGGCTGCAACTTTATCCTCAGGGTGTGCGGGAGCCACCCCTACTAATGGAAGGTGAAGGATATGGGCAATGAGGTCCTCTGTGACACGCAACGAGACACCTACTACCGTACCCTCGATACCTCCATCTCCCCGATGGACGGTACTGTAAAACTCTTGAACTAGGCCAGGATAGGTGGGAAGGTCCAAGGTGAGGAAGTACTCTAGGCCCTGGGCTCTAAGCCTATCGCCTATGGTGAACCCCTCCCGGGAGAGATAGTCGAAATCGACAAACCTCCCGGAGGTGACGGCCTTCCCGGCCAACGGCCTAACGAGAACCACCCTAGGCGGGGACCGATCCGGAGGTGGTTGCCTCGCGGGATCGTGCCGCGCCTTGGAGCGTCGCTCGGGACCGGCCTCGGGACGGGACCTCTTCCTAACGACGGTCTTACGAGGCATCTTGACTTAAACGGGAAGAAAAATACCTAGAGGACAGTGAAGAACCGACAGAGGAAGCTCGGGACGGACCGGAAATGACCTAGGAACGGATGGAAACTCAATGTCCGGCGAAGAATCGACGGAAAAAGGGCTTGGAGACGATCGGGGATGACCTAGGAGTCGGCTCTAGGGCTTTGTGAACAGTGGCGGCTTGAGGAAAAGTGTTTGCGAAACGACAAACCTAGGGTTAAAAAGTCGGATCCCGACTGCGAGTCGACTCCTCTGAGTCGCGAGTCGACTCGACCTCGAGTCGACTCCAGAATATGCGCGAGTCGACTCTCTGTTAGCGCATGTAGACTTCGAGTCGACTCTAACCTTGGCACGCACCTAAAAACCATGCCATAATCGTGCCAAATGAGGGAAAATCACCTAATTAAGGACTGATTTGATGATCACTGCATAGAAACTCTATTTTAACCTCATTCTAATCATCAAAATCAATTAATCTAGTGAAAAACTCCCACTAGGATGGATCAATCACTCCCAATCCCCTTCTAAGCACACTAAACCTCTCTTCACTTAGGGGTTTTGTAAAAATGTCTGCTAATTGATTATCAGTACACACAAATTGGAGTGACACATCACCATTCAATACATGATCTCTTATGAAGTGATGTCTTATCTCAATGTGTTTAGTTCTTGAGTGTTGAATTGGATTTTTAGTTAGATTTATGGCACTTGTGTTATCACAATTAATGAAAATTTTATCTTGTTTAATGCCATAATCTTCTAATTGTTGTTTAATCCATAAGATTTGAGCACAACAACTCCCGGCTGCAACATATTCAGCTTCTGCAGTGGATAATGCAACCGAGTTTTGTTTCTTGCTAAACCATGAGATTAGGTTTTCTCCTAGAAATTGACAAGACCCGCTGGTACTTTTTCTATCAAGCTTACATCCAGCGAAGTCTGAATCTGTGTACCCTATTAAGTTTAGGCTAGATTCTTTAGAGTACCACAGCCCTATGTTCTTAGTTCCAATTAAGTATTTAAAGATTCTCTTAACTGCAGCTAGGTGTGATTCTTTAGGATTAGCCTGATATCTAGCACACATGCACACACTAAACATAATATCAGGCCTACTTGCAGTAAGATACAGTAAAGAACCTATCATACCTCTATAAAGTTTTTGATCTACAGATTTACCTGATTCATCTTAGTCTAACTTGCATGATGAGCTCATGGGGGTGCTGATTGACTTGTTTCCCTCCATATCAAACTTCTTGAGCATCTCCTTGATATATTTTGCTTGATTGATGAAGATGCCTCCTTCAGATTGTTTGATTTGAAGCCCGAGAAAATAGTTCAGCTCTCCCATCATGCTCATCTCAAACTCACTCTGCATCAAATCAGCAAATTCCTCGCAGAGGCGATTGTTAGTAGCACCGAAAATGATATCATCAACATAGATCTGTACTAATAACATATCCTTATTTTTCTTTTTCAGAAATAATGTTGTATCTACATTTCTCCTAGAGAATTCATGTTCTAATAGGAATTTACTAAGTCTCTCATACCATGCTCTAGGTGCTTGTTTTAGTTCATAAAGCGCTTTGTTCAGTTTATACACATGATTAGGGTATTGATGATTTTCAAAACCAGGAGGTTGTTCTACATACACCTCCTCATTAATAAACCCATTTAGAAAAGCACTTTTTACATCCATTTGATATAGCTTGAAGTCCTTAGAGCATGCATATGCTAATAGAAGTCTAATCGCCTCAAGTCTAGCTACGAGAGCAAAGGTTTCATCAAAATCTATGCCTTCTTCTTGATTATAACCCTTTGCTACTAGTCTAGCCTTATTCCTTATAACAATTCCATTTTCATCTAGTTTATTTTTATATATCCATTTTGTACCTATTATTAGATATTCAGAAGGTCTCTCTACTAGATCCCACACTTTGTTTCTAGTAAATTGGTTGAGTTCTTCTTGCATTGCATTTATCCAATTTACATCATTCTCGGCTTCTTCTATATGTTTGGGCTCAAAGTGTGAAACAAAAGCTAGATGGTTATTCAAATTCCTAAGAGATGCTCTAGTCCTAACCGGTTGAGATGGATCATCTAGAATGAGTTCCTTAGGATGCCCGTGAGCATACCTCCAAGCTTTTGTTAACCCATGATCCACAATAGGCTCTTGGCTTGATAATGCTTCTTCAATCAATTTTTGATTATCATCTTGTAATCCCATCTCATCTATCTTTTCTTCAAGTATTTCAATATCATCATCAAGATTGGCTTTCTTACTAGAGGAGATGTCACTAGAGTCATCAAATACAACATGTATAGATTCTTCTATAACTAGTGTTCTTTTATTAAAGACTCTATAGGCTTTACTAGTTGTAGAATAACCTAAGAATATTCCTTCATCAGATTTAGGGTCAAATTTCCCTAGATTATCTTTCCCATTATTATGTACAAAACACCTACATCCAAAAACATGAAAATAGTTAACCTTTGGTTTTCTGTTTTTCCACAGTTCATAAGGTGTTTTCTTTATGATGGATCTTAATAGAACTCTATTTAATATATGGCAAGAAGTATTAATGGCTTCTCCCCAAAAGTACTTAGGGAGGTTACTTTCACATAACATCGTTCTAGCCATTTCCTCTAGTGTTCTATTTTTCCTTTCCACAACTCCATTTTGTTGTGGTGTCCTAGGTGCAGAAAAATTATGGGTTATCCTCTTTTTACTACAAAATTCATCAAATAATTGATTTTCGAATTCGGTACCATGGTCACTTCTAATGGCTATGACTGAAGACTCTCTAGCATTTGTTACTTCCTTATGGAACTTTTTAAACATGGAAAATGCTTGGTCCTTATGTGCTAGAAACATGACCCATGTGTACCTAGAGTAATCATCTACTATGACTAGACCATATTTATTTCCACCTAGGCTTGTTGTTCTAGTTGGACCAAATAGGTCCATGTGTAATAATTCTAGAGGCCTAGAGGTAGAGACACATTTATGGATTTAAAAGAGTTCCTAGATTGTTTGCCAAATTGACATGCCTCACATATTTTGTTCTTTTCAAATTTTAATTTCGGCAAACCTATCACGGAGTCTCTTTTAACTAATTTAGTTATTGTGTCCATGCTTGCATGACCTAACTTACGGTGCCATAACCAACTAGCATCATTATCTTTAGTTTCATTTACAACTAGACATTGGTTATGTTTTGCCAGATCTTCTAGGTCTACAACATATACATTTCCACGTCTAATCCCTTTAAAAACTAAACTATTATCATTAGGATTTGTTATAATACATAGTGATGGTTTAAACATAACATCATATCCTTTATCACATAATTGACTAATGCTTAACAAGTTATGTTTAAGACCATCAACATATCTAACATTATCTATAAAAGTAGAAGGGGTGATTTGAACTTTACCAATACCAATGATGTGACCTTGGTTGTTGTCTCCAAACGTCACAGCACCTCCCTTCTTAGCTTCAAGGGTGAAAAATTGGTCTTTATCACCCGTCATGTGCCTTGAGCAGCCACTATCCAAATACCAGCAGTTCTTGTTGACCTTGGCTGCAAGACACTCCTACACAAGCAAATCATGTCATCTTAGGTACCCAAGTTTTCTTGGGTCCTTCATGGTTAGTCAAGTTGGTTCCTTTTGGAACCCATACCCGTTTAATTTTTCTTTTAGTTTTCCTTTTCCTATAGTCACATGCATTTGCCTTATGTCCTATATTTCCACAACAAAAACAGGTCATTTTCTTAGTTTTATTTTCCCCAGCTTTGACAAAGAAGTTACTAAGAAA
Source organism: Phoenix dactylifera (assembly GCF_009389715.1). Taxonomy (NCBI): domain Eukaryota; kingdom Viridiplantae; phylum Streptophyta; class Magnoliopsida; order Arecales; family Arecaceae; genus Phoenix; species Phoenix dactylifera. The sequence continues at coordinate 59,131 of NW_024068785.1, forward strand.
TTTTTGTTTATTTTTCGGTTTATACCCTAAACCCGCTTTATTGAATACGGCTCGTTGACTGTTAAGTATCATGTTTAACTTTTCAGAACTATATGTGAATTTTTCAACTAAGGGTTTGTATTTGTTAAGTTCTTTAGTTAATGTTTGATTTTCGGCTTTTAGATCATTTAGTTCTTTTGTTAGATCCTTGTTTAAGACTTGTTTATGGTTTTTGAGTTCTGAAAGTTCCTTAGTTAGTTTTTCATTATCTTTAGTTAAGGTATTAGTTTTCTTAATTAAGAGTTGGTTGCTTGTCTTAAGTTCTAGATTTTCTTTGGTAATAGCATCTTTATCCTTAATTAAAGAATCATACTTATGGATATAAGTTTGGTTAGTTACTTTTAGTTCCCTGTTTTTAACATTAACATCCTTATATTCAATCATTAGTTCGTTAAACGCATCATAAAGTTCATCAAATGAAAAATCATAGTGCGTATCGGAAGTTACCTCATTTTCATTGGCCATGAAACAAAAATTGGCCTTCTCTTCTTGTTCTTCATCCGATGATGAAGATGATGCGTCGGAGTCCGATAGGGTGGTGACAAGGGCTTTCTTCTTCTTCTTGTACTTGCTGCTCTTCTTTAGTAAGGGACACTCAGCTCGGATGTGTCCCGGCTTTTTGCACTCATAGCAGCCGATCCCCTCACTTTCCCTTTCCTTACCTTTGTCCTTGCGGTAGGAATTTGAGGGGCCTCTCCTTTGATGATAGGACTTCTTGTGGTTGATGAATTTCTTGAACTTGCGCACAAGAAGAGCCTCACCACCATCTTCCTCATCTTCTTCTTCTTCACTGCTGCTGCTGCAAGACAAGTCCTTGTTAGAAGAAGTAGATTTTAAAGCTATTACCTTTTTCTTATGGGAGGACTCTTCATCGTTGTGTTGTTTCATGGTAAGCTCATGCGTCATAAGGGATCCAAGGAGCTCTTCAAGTGGAAGCTTGTTCAAGTCTTTAGCTTCTTGGATTGCCGTCACTTTAGCTTCCCACGACCTTGGTAGACACCGAAGGATTTTCCTGACAAGTTCACTGTTAGTATAGTTCTTGCCAAGGCTTTTTAGGCCATTGACAATGTCAGTAAACCTAGTGAACATGCATGTAATTGTTTCGTTAGAGTCCATTTTAAATAGTTCATATTTATGAACCAAAATATTTATTTTGGACTCTTTCACTTGATTCGTGCCCTCATGGGTCACTTCAAGTCTGTCCCAAATCTCTTTTGCAGAATTGCAAGTAGAGACCCTATTGAATTCATTACGGTCTAAGGCACAATAAAACACATTCATAGCTTTAGAGTTTAATTGTGCCTTCCTCATGTCATGTTCATCCCAGTCCATTTCTAGTTTAGGTACCTTAACACCATCTACGTATATGGATGGGATGTATGGCCCATTTACTACAATGGACCACATCTCATAGTCTTGGGCTTGGATGAATATTCTCATCCTAGCCTTCCAGTATGAGTAGTCAGATCCATTGAAGAAAGGGGGTCTTTGGGTGGACTGACCCTCAATGTGAGAAGATCCTAATGGGGTTGTCATTTTGATCTTTTAACTCTTGAGTGGAAGAGTTTTTGGCTCTGATACTACTTGTTGCCCAGATAGACAACCCAAGAGGGGGGGGGGGGGTGAATTGGGTTTTTAATATAATTTGGCTAATTAAAACTTTGTGGATGATTAATTAAAAACTATAGCAAGTTATTTAATTAAAGCCTAGTGCTGTGAGTAATGTGCGGGGAAGAAGATGAGAGACAATGCACTACAAACACAAAGTTTTATAGTGGTTCGGAGCTAACCCTTGCTCCTACGTCCACTCCCCAAGTCTCACTTGGAAATTTCACTATAACCCCCTTGGATTACAGCCGGTTGTTTTGCAAGCTCACAACCAAACTTGTTGTTTTACGAGCTCACAACGAACTCGGTCGGTTTTCCCAGGCTCACCGACTAGAACCAACCCCGATTGTTTTCCCGGGCTCACAATCAAACCCTTACACACGTTGGTTTTAACTTGGCTCACCAACCAACCTTAAACCCCTTGATTCAATCCCCCGATTGAATCAAGTAAATACAAGAGATAGGAGAAAACAGAAAATAGCTTCTCAAAAAGCAGATTTGAGACAATATAATCGTAAAGGAGTTAGAAGCCCTCAAACACTTTTAAGCTGGTGAAGAGGTATGGCTTCTGGAACTCCGGTCTCCTCTTGAAAGAGTGGTCGACTTGAATGCAGGAGGAGGAAGCTTTGATTGTTGGGAAGAAGTTGTTGGAGCAGTAAATGCAGATCTTCCCTTTTTCGTTTAAGAGCACTTGGAGAGCTTGAAAACTTGAATGCTTGGAGTGGAATATCTGTTCTCTACCTTGCTACAGTCCTCTGTGGCTATTTATGCCAACCCCCACGGAAACTAGCCGTTACTCTGCTTTTTCTGGCCGTTCTGCACACTCTGCGCAGCCTGACAATATGACCGTTGGTGGGTTGGAGTCGACTCGCGCGATCAGGAGTCGACTCATGCTTTTCCGGAGTCGACTCGGCAACTGTTCCAAATTTGAATTAAAGTTGCCGTCTTGACTGGGAGTCGACTCGTCTTGACCTGGAGTCGACTCGCCAACTTCTGGAGTTGACCTGGCAATTTTTGGAGTCGGCTCATCCACTGAAGTCCGTGGATCCAAATTTGAATTTTGTCCACTCGAGTCGACTCGACTGTCCTGGGAGTCGACTCGAATCTCAGAGCCCGAACTCTCGATTCTCTGTCGTTTGGCTCATCCAGTCTTGGAGTCGACTCGAACCTCCTTGGAGTCGACTCGGCTCTCAGTTTCCGAAAGTTGGTCTTCTGCCTTTTGACGTGAAGCTTGTCTTGGAGTCGACTCGAGCTGTCTGTGAGTCGACTCGAATCTCAGAGGCAGTAACATGGTCTTCTGTCTGTTGATGGTCGCTCAGTCTCGGAGTCGACTCGTGTACTGCGGGAGTCGACTCGAATCTCAGAGTCCGAAAATCGTTCTCTGACTTTTTTGCGTGTGACTGCTTGGAGTCGACTCTTACTTCCCTGGAGTCGACTCGGTGAACATTGGAGTCGACTCGCGCACTTCAGGAGTCAACTCGTTGACAGGTTCTGAGATGAAGCTTTCTGTTCTTCTTTCTGTTCTCAGTCGGAGTCGACTCGTGCTAATCTGGAGTCGACTCGAGCTCGTGCTAGTGAACTTGATACGCTTGGAGTCGACTCGTGATACTCGGGAGTCGACTCGAGTCTCAGACATTGGTTCATGCAGACTTCTTAACTTATCCAAAATACTATGAACCAAGTCTAGAAACACTTGGACAGGATTTTCACTGAAACACTCAATTGAATTCATTGGTAATCACAAGATATACTCAATTACTTTGAGCTCATCAAAATCAAATGGGGTTTTAATCAATCACTCCCAGCATCCTAAATCAAAATATAAGAATAATGAGTACATTTAGGCACAAAATAAGTATACGAGACTAAACATCCAGAAAAAAAATATGATATTTTGCATTCTCATCACCTCACCACGGTTAAAAGAAAAACCAGCATTCCTAGGCAAGCTGTTATGGCTGCACAAGCCTCATCTCTCATTCAACAATAGATTGCCCCAAAATTCAAAGATCCTGTTTGCCCAACCATTGAAATAAAAATAAGAGAGACGATCATCCAGAGAGCCCTATTAGATTTAGGAGCCAGTGTGAACCTACTTTCCTACTATGTGTACCAAAAGTTAGGTTTGGGAAAAATAAAATCCACAAATCTTACCCTTTCCTTAGCAGATAGGACGGTGAAGTACCCCAAGGGGATTGTAGAGAATGTAATAGTGAAGGTAAACGAGTTTTACTATCCTGTGGACTTCGTTATCCTTGAGACCGAATCTGTAATACATCCAGACATTCACACACCTATAATTTTAGGGAGACCTTTCTTAGCTACAGCAAATGCTGTAATCAATTGTCGAAATGGGATGCTGAAGTTATCTTTTGGCAATATGAAAGTTGAGCTTAATGTCTTCAACATAAGTAAACAACCACCTGATAATGAAAAAATCGATGAAGTTGACATGATTGAAAGTCTGGTTCAGGAGACTTTCTTACAAACTTATAATAAGGACCCTTTAGAGGCTTACCATGCCCATTCTGAGGAAGTGGTCGAGCATGCTGTTAGAAAACCCCGATCATGCCGCTGAAATTTAAAAAAAAATTCAGATGCAGCGGAAGAGGCATGCGCGGGATCAACCGTTCATCGCATGAACGTTGTTCAAAAACCGTTCGTAGATAGATAAGGATTAAAAACTTTTTAAAACATTAGAAGATCAGATCTTCACCTTGTGCGGATAGATGATCACCGCAAATTGAAGTTCGTGGTTTAGGATGAAGGTTCGCTTGAAGCCGTTCAAGTGCCCGGCCTCTACGGGTATCCACACGAAGCAGAAAACCGATCCAAGCTTTTTATCTCCCCGGGGTGCTAGCTCCCTTGCAGAGATAACTTTGATGGCTAATATCCTCCCTTTCAATCAATCCTTGATTGTGCTTGGGAGGAGGAAGAAGAAGGATGAAGAGAAGAAGAGGAACGAAGCCCTGCAGCCTTCTTTTTCTTCCTTGCGTTGGAACCAAACGGTGGAGGAAGAAGGAGGCCACCAAGATCCTTTTCTTCCCTTTGTTGTTGGTGGCTGAAAAGAGAGGAGAGGAGGGTGGCCACGTGATGGAGAGGAGGAGGGCTTCACTTATCATTAGGGCACCTCCTTTCAAAGCCTTATAAAGGCATCTAGGGCTCCTATTTGGTTTAGTCCAAATCATGAATCAATTGGGCTCAATCTATGCTAGTCCTAATCCAATTAGAACTTGAATGAACCATGACTCAATTGAACTCTTCAATCCTAATCCAATTAGGAGTCATGTTGATTCATTAGATTAATAATTAATTAGAACTTAAGAAATTCTAATCTAATTAGGACTTGTTTAATTCTAGTCCTAATCCAATTAGGACTCTAATTTGAATTCGAAGTCCTAATCCGATTAGGACTCTAGGAATCCTACTCCAAGTAGGAATCCAAATTTAATTCAAAACTCCTAATCTAATTAGGATTGTAGAAATCCTACTCCAAGTAGGAATCCTAGTCCTACTCCAAATAGGATTCCCAGTCTAAGTAGGAATCCCAGTCCAAGTAGGAATCTTAGTCCAAGTAGGATTCCTAGTCCTAATCCAATTAGGACTCTAGGAATCCTACTCCAAGTAGGACTCTTGTTTTAAGTCCAATTAATTAATTCTCTTTGTTTCTTCTTCAGCTTATTATCAATCGAATTAATTACTTGTGATTCCTAATCACGATTCAACCATCGGATCGGTCAATGCCTCTAGTGTGTGTGACCCCATAGGTTCTACTCTGACTGGTAGTGAGATATATTGTGATCTCTATCACAATATCATTGAAAACTCCTTTCAATGGGTCGGAACGATTCCAACTCTACTCATTAGGGCTTATCGATCATCGAGATAATCCCTATGAGTCCCACCATCCACCAGTGACACCTAGCAGCATATAGTGGCTACCCAGCAGAATAGAATGATGAACCTCTAGGTGCAGTTATCGTGTGATACAGTCCTACTATCGTGGATCCCTACAGGACGGAGGTCATGGATAACTCGTCAAACCCCTTCGTCTGTCATATGTCAAGATTTATTTGACTCGAGTTCGATAGTGGAAAACTCTTTCTCCACTTTCTATTACTGCCCTGGCCAAGGTCTTAGAACTCAGTCTAACAAATCACATAGGATCACTCCTCTTCTATCAAGGTCGATAGATTCCATGTAAGTGCATACCTTACTCCTACAGTGAACTTAATGCAGCCAATCTACACTACAAGGACCCATATGACTAGAGACCATGTATACGTGTCGTCAAACTACAATAACCTCACTGTGAGTAGCTGAAGCACCGCAGGTCAAAGGACCAGTCATACTACTGCAACATCAAGCAAGTCACTGACGAGTGGATAGACATCCAAGTGACTTCTTGTCTTGGTCACGCTCAGTACCCTTGTTCTGTAACAAGCACCTGCATTATCACTTCAGTGCCCCTACACTGTGGACTCAAGTCTCGTCCATCCAGAAGGAAAGTGATCTGTGCACTGATCGGATCGATCACCGTCCTTGTGATGATCCATTGATCAGGAGCATTTAGAAATTAATCACCAATGATACATGGCTCAAATTCTCAACTCTTGAGAATATGCATCATCATCTTATTAATTTCTTGGACGATTCATAGACACATAATAATATGAATGAAACGATGCCTTTTATTTATTTAATAATAAATAGTCAAGTACAAAATTATGTCCCTAGAATTAACAATGTGTCAGCCAGATTGGCTTCTAGGGCATACATCTAACAATCTCCCACTTGCACTAAAGCCAATCAGTCATATATCTAAGCCCCATCTTCTCAAGGTGGGCTTCAGTCTTTTGCCGACTTAGCTGCTTAGTGAACGGGTCTGCCACGTTATCCGTGGAGTCTACTCTCTGCACCTCTACATATTTCTTCTCAACATAATCGCGTATGAGGTGGAAGCGCCGCTCTATGTGCTTGGACTTCTGATGAGACCTTGGCTCCATAGCTAGTGCTATGGTGCCAATGTTATCGCAGTAAAGTGTTATGGCATCTAATGACATTACACCTAACTCTGCAATGAACTTTTAACCAGAAGGTTTTCACTGCACCCTTAGATACGGCTTAACATTCAGCTTCTAAGGTAGAATCTATAATGATCGGTTGTTTGGAACTCTTCCAATTTACTGAACCACCATTGCACATATTCTGATGTAGACTTTCTATCATCAATATGTGTGCATCCTTCTACCTTCAACTCTGATCTTCTTCCAAGGACCAAGAACATGTCCTTAGTTCTTCTCAAGTACTGAAGACTGTTCTTCACAGCTATCCAGTGCTTTTTGCCTGGATTTGATTGACATATGCTCGTGACATTCACAGCATGTACTATATCAAGTCATGTACACAGCATGGCATACATGATGCTCCCTATTGCTGATGCATAGGGGATCTTGCTCATGCGTTGATTCTCTTCAGATGTGTTGGGGCACATCTTCTTGGAGAGATTTATTCCATGCCTTTGGGGTAAGAGATCCCTTTTAGAGTTTTTCATGCTGAACCTTTTCAGCACTTCCTCTATGTACATCTTCTGTGATAGGCCAAGCATCCTTTTAGATCTATCTCTATAGACCTTTATTCCCAAAATATAGGATGCTTCCCCAAGGTCTTTCATGGAGAACCCTTTTGATAACCAGACCTTGACCGAGGTTAGCATGGGAATATCATTCCCTATCAGGAGGATGTCATCCACGTACAGTACGAAAAATACGACAGCGCTCCCACTAACCTTTTTGTAAACACACGGTTCCTCTTCGTTTTTGATGAAATCAAACGTTTTGATTGCGTCATCGAAACGAGTGTTCGAACTCCGAGATGCCTGCTTTAGTCCATAGATGGACCTTTGCAGCTTGCAGACCTTGTGATCTCCATCACTGAAAGTGAAACCCAAAGGCTCTTACATATAGATGTCTTCATCAAGATATCCATTCAGGAAAGCTGTTTTCACATCCATCTGCCAAATTTCATAATCATAAAATGCTGCAATGGCAAGCAATGTTCGGATGGATTTCAGCATGGCTACAGGTGAAAAGGTCTCCTGATAGTCAATGCCCTTGCGCTGACTATACCCTTTCGCCACAAGCCTTGCCTTATAGGTCTCTACCTCTCCATCCGAACCTATCTTCCTTTTGTAGATCCATTTGCATCCAATAGGTACAATACCTTCTGGTGGATCTACTAAGGTCCATACTTGGTTGGAATGCATGGAGTCTAACTCTGACTTTATGGCTTCCAACCATTTTTCGGAATCGATATCAGATATCGCCTTATTGTAGGTTTTGGGATCCTGCGTGTGATCCCTATCTCCCACTAGAAATATTTCCTCGGTATCCTCTTCTAGTATACCTAAGTATCTATCGGGAGGATGGAAGACCCTACTTGATCTGCGAGGTGGTTGAGGGACATCGTGTACTGGCTCTGTATTAATGGGTTCAATAGGATCCATGACTCGTTGCTTTTTAGAGACATTCTCTTCAAGCTCAATTTTCCTCCCACTGCCTCTATCAAGGATAAACTGGTTTTCCAAGAAGATGGCATGACGGCTCACAAACACATTGTGATCCTCTGAGACGAAAAAATTGTATCCTAATGACTCTTTAGGATATCCTATAAAACGAGCACTTATGGTCCTAGCCTCTAGTTTGCCTGCCTGTAGTCTCTTGACGTGGGCCGGACATCCCCAAATCTTGAGATGACCAAGACTTGGTTTCTTACCATGCTATATCTCATACAGTGTGGTAGGAACGGTTTTAGAGGGAACTCTATTCAACAAGTAAATAGCTGAAAATAGGGCATCTATCTAAAGAAACAAGGGTAAATCAGTGAAGCTCATCATGGACTGGACCATATCAATAGAGTCTGATTCCTCCTCTCTGACACTCCATTGAGCTGAGGTATTCCAGGAGGAGTCCATTATGAAACTATACCATTCTCCTTGAGATATTCACGAAACTCTCTATTAAGGTATTCACTTCCTCGATCTGATCGAAGAACCTTAATGAGTTTTTGTGCTTATTTTTCTACTTCATATCTAAGTTTTTTGAACCTTTCAAAAGTTTCATATTTGTGTCTCATACACATATCCATACCGTGAGTAATCATCGGTAAATGAAGTAAAAATTATAACCCCTAGCCTGCACATCGAATGGGCCACACACATCAGTGTGTACTAGGATAAGTATTTCAGTAGATCTCCCTGTGTCCTACAAAGGATAATTTGGCCATCTTTCCTTGAAGGCAGAATTCACAAATCAAATATGACTCGAAAGTCAATGAGCCCAAAAGCTCATATTTCTCCAATTTGTTTTTTTTTTTTTCTTCTCCTATATGGCCAAGCCTGAGGTGCCATAAATACTTTAGATTTATCTCATTTTTGGATCTATTAGATCCTATGGTATTCACTGTTTGCTCAGATATATTCACAGATACATCCATATGTATGTGATAGAGACTGTTAATCATAAAACCATTTTGAATCAATTTAATTTTCAAATAAATAAAAATCTTTCTGTGCTAAATAAAATACAGAAATCAAATTTCTGCTAGCAATAGGTAACAGTCCCTAAGTATCCTGAGCATATCTGACAAACCTTCTGAAGGTCTGTCACCCTTCATGTTCTTTATGCTTCCCATGTATGTAGGACAGTTTCTCTTCCAATGGCCGTCCATTATGCAATGGAAACACTTTTCCTTGCAATTGGCCTTTTTTCTTGAAACTTCCTTACTTGGCTTCTTGTTCTTTTTCTGCTTCTTTGCAGGCTTCTTTTTCTTCCAAATAGACTCTCTCTTGGAAGTAGAAACCAACTCGACAGCGAGAACGATGCCCCTTGAACTCTTCAAGGTCCCTAAGGTAGTTACCAATTCATTTAACAATTCTGTTTTGGTGCATACAATCTTGTTCATATGGTAGTCTACTATAAACTGTTCATATGAATCTAGAAGGGATTGTAGGATCAGATCTATTTGCAATTCCTTATACATGGTCATATCGAGCTTCTCAAGCTCCTCTAGGTCTTTGATCATAGTCAAACAGTGATCGTGGACAGACTGCCCCTCACGCATCTTTGCCTTGAAGAGCCTCTTGGACACTTCAAAACATGCTGCGCGACTCTGATCACCATACAACTCTTGCAGGTAATTTAATATGTCCCTGGCAGTCTCATGTTCTTATGCTGGCATTGTAATGCATTGGACATGGATGCCATTGTGCAGCACCTAACTTTATTGTCATTGTTCGTCCACTTAACAAGCGTCTTACGCTGATCAGTGATCGGACGGATTGGTAACATGGGGATTCCATGGTCTAGCATATACCCGAATTTCTCACAATTCAAAACTATTTTTGAAATTTGCTGAGCCAGTCTTTATAATTGGGTTTGGTCAAACGGTTGTTCTATAGGATATGAGTTAAGAGTCTAGAAGCTGACTTTATAATCCTCAGAGAGTAAAGATTCTAGTTAGACTTTTGTACTTGATCCTAATCTGTTCTAAGGTCTTTTAGAACAAATGTAACTCCCACTATTTTCTCGAATTTCTCACACTCCCTTGGTAGGAAAACGGAAATCCCACACGACTAGGATTTCTAGTGGGTACTGCGGTCCCACCGATTTACATGCCACCTCACCTAACAGTTATTGGTGACACATAGATTGATGAATGTACAACTCTTGTACAATGCTTCTCAAGCATGTTGCAGTGTAACTTGGTCTCTAAGCCATGAAAACCTCACCTAACAGTTATTGGTCCCATTTCTTAGTTAAGTCAGACCCACCGTATAACCGTAGGAATAAAGTCATCATTGGGTCCTCACCTAACAGTTATTGGTCCCATTTCTTAGTTAAGTCAGACCCACCGTATAACCGTAGAAATAAAGTCGTCATTGGGTCCTCACCTAACAGTTATTGGTGCCCAACCCCACCTTTACCCTACAACATCTCATGTCTATAGAGAGGTCCAGCCCCCCGATGCAACTTGACCACTGTATCCAGCCGAGACAAATCAACATCAGAAAGACCTTAGTAGCTCTACTACAGTGGAAGACCTATTGACTTAATATTGGTTAATCAGGTCTTAGTGTTTGCAACTTGAGCTCTTCATAAGAGGTAATCGAACAATTGGCCAGGTAAGCAGGTGGGAGGCTCCCCTACGCAGAGAGTAAGGTCCTAATTAAGTAACCACCTTTCATGTTTTCCTAGACACCAATTAGATCAATTAATCTAATATGACTTGCTCATGTCGGTTCACTCTCGACTTGATTGAGGAGGTTTTAATTTAGGTCTCAATTGGGTTTGCTACATCACATGTAAACCTATCTACCCGACTCTCATTCACATCACATGCAAACGGCACATTGCAGGCAGTTATAATAGCAGCAATAATTAAAGCTAAACTTTAAATAGGTGATGATCATGGATTCTAGTTAGGTCGTATTACAAGCACATGCACGTCAATCGATCAACTGGTCTTCAACTCTTGAATTGGTTCCAAGCCTCCTTGATTCGATCCTCGACCAACTCTTGATCCAATCGCCATCAACCGCTTAGACCCCTGTTCATCTCATGCCTTGTCTTCAACTTGATCGTTGACGTACATCACATCACAGAAATACAACCAGATATAAAATAAAAATAATAATAAATTATATCTTCTTTTAGGAGGCACGCAGGCCTCTCAAAACATCAAATAAGATGCATGCAAGCATCTGAAAAATTACATGACATTGCAGATCACATCGCAGGTCTTTACATTTAATACCAAAAGGGTTTGAATCCTATGATCATCACCACATGCAGCAATTATAATTTTCAGATCTGAAAACTAACTGATTATCTCATGACATAGGTTGCTGATCATGCTAATCATGATTCTAAACTTTGTAATCTCATTAACAATGCAATAGAATCATCATCTTATCACATAAAAATCAGCATGCAAAAGTCAGCACCCTAAAAAAAATCTGCATGCAGAAAATTTTCAGCATGCATAATCTTTCAATTTTCAGATCTAATAAGCCTACTAATAATTAATCCTTACCTTAATCTACGAAGCCTAAGCTCTGATACCACTGTTAGAAAACCCCGATCATGCCACTGAAATTTAAAAAAAAATTCAGATGCAGCGGAAGAGGCATGTGCGGGATCAACCGTTCATCGCATGAACGTTGTTCAAAAATCGTTCGTAGATAGATAAGGATTAAAAACTTTTTAAAACATTAGAAGATCAGATCTTCACCTTGTGCGGGTAGATGATCACCGCAAACTGAAGTTCGTGGTTTAGGATGAAGGTTCGCTTGAAGCCGTTCAAGTGCCCGGCCTCTACGGGTATCCACACGAAGCAGAAAACCGATCCAAGCTTTCTATCTCCCCGGGGTGCTAGCTCCCTTGCAGAGATAACTTTGATGGCTGATATCCTCCCTTTCAATCAATCCTTGATTGTGCTTGGGAGGAGGAAGAAGAAGGATGAAGAGAAGAAGAGGAACGAAGCCCTGCAGCCTTCTTTTTCTTCCTTGCATTGGAACCAAACGGCGGAGGAAGAAGGAGGCCACCAAGATCCTTTTCTTCCCTTTGTTGTTGGTGGCTGAAAAGAGAGGAGAGGAGTGTGGCCACGTGATGGAGAGGAGAAGGGCTTCACTTATCATTAGGGCACCTCCTTTCAAAGCCTTATAAAGGCATCTAGGGCTCCTATTTGGTTTAGTCCAAATCATGAATCAATTGGGCTCAATCTATGCTAGTCCTAATCCAATTAGAACTTGAATGAACCATGACTCAATTGAACTCTTCAATCCTAATCCAATTAGGAGTCATGTTGATTCATTAGATTAATAATTAATTAGGACTTAAGAAATTCTAATCTAATTAGGACTTGTTTAATTCTAGTCCTAATCCAATTAGGACTCTAATTTGAATTCGAAGTCCTAATCCGATTAGGACTCTAGGAATCCTACTCCAAGTAGGAATCCAAATTTAATTCAAAACTCCTAATCTAATTAGGATTGTAGGAATCCTACTCTAAGTAGGAATCCTAGTCCTACTCCAAATAGGATTTCCAGTCCAAGTAGGAATCCCAGTCCAAGTAGGAATCTCAGTCCAAGTAGGATTTCTAGTCCTAATCCAATTAGGACTCTAGGAATCCTACTCCAAGTAGGACTCTTGTTTTAAGTCCAATTAATTAATTCTCTTTGTTTTTTCTTCAGCTTATTATCAATCGAATTGATTACTTGTCATTCCTAATCACGATTCAACCATCAGATCGGTCAATGCCTTAGTGTGTGTGACCCCATAGGTTCTACTCTGACTGGTAGTGAGATATATTGTGATCTCTATCACAATATCATTGAAAACTCCTTTCAATGGGTCGGAACGATTCCAACTCTACTCATTAGGGCTTATCGATCATCGAGATAATCTCTATGAGTCCCACCATCCACCAGTGACACCTAGCAGCATATAGTGGCTACCCAGCAGAATAGAATGATGAACCTCTAGGTGCAGTTATCGTGTGATACAGTCCTACTATCGTGGATCCCTACAGGACGGAGGTCATGGATAACTCGTCAAACCCCTTCGTCTGTCATATGTCAAGATTTATTTGACTCGAGTTCGATAGTGGAAAACTCTTTCTCCACTTTCTATTACTGCCCTGGCCAAGGTCTTAGAACTCAGTCTAACAAATCACATAGGATCACTCCTCTTCTATCAAGGTCGATAGATTCCATGTAAGTGCATACCTTACTCCTACAGTGAACTTAATGCAGCCAATCTACACTACAAGGACCCATATGACTAGAGACCATGAATACGTGTAGTCAAACTACAATAACCTCACTGTGAGTAGCTAAAGCACCGCAGGTCAAAGGACCAGTCATACTACTGCAACATCAAGCAAGTCACTGACGAGTGGATAGACATCCAAGTGACTTCTTGTCTTGGTCACGCTCAGTACCCTTGTTCTGTAACAAGCACCTGCATTATCACTTCAGTGCCCCTACACTGTGGACTCAAGTCTCGTCCATCCAGAAGGAAAGTGATCTGTGCACTGATCGGATCGATCACCGTCCTTGTGATGATCCATTGATCAGGAGCATTTAGAAATTAATCACCAATGATACATGGCTCAAATTCTCAACTCTTGAGAATATGCATCATCATCTTATTAATTTCTTAGACGATTCATAGACACATAAATAATATGAATGAAACTATGCCTTTTATTTATTTAATAATAAATAGTCAAGTACAAAATTATGTCCCTAGAATTAACAATGTGTCAGCCAGATTGGCTTCTAGGGCATACATCTAACACATGCACCCCCTAATTCTGTTCTCCTTATGAGCATAGATCGTTATCAGCCGACTGTTCTTCCTCAGACTCTTCCAAAACCATTCTTAGATAATGGTTGAAACAAAAGGGGATCTACGTTTTGTCTGGTTGAAGATATAAAATTTAGCGCTCTTGGGAGGTAACCCAACATATAAATATTATAAAAAAATAAATAAAAAAATAAAAATAAATAAATAATTATTTTTTAAAAAAATACTAACATGCAGGTTTGGGGGTTTTTGTCCCAATTGTCAATTTACCTACCCATATTAGGTAACTTCTCCTCTATCCTATTATTCTTTTAAATTTTCTTTAACATTGAGGACAATGTTATATTTAGGTATGGAGGTGAGAATATTTTTGATTTTTTATGCTATCAAAAAAAAAAGATTTAAAATTTTTAACTCAAATTCTAATCTTTTTGGCTGTACAAACTAGAAATTGCTTTGACAATAGCTTTGAGTTAAGGAATATGATAGTAGTTCTAGCTTGAGTTTTCGTCCCACCTATCTTCTGCTAACATGATAGAAGATGATTAAGCACCTACACGTAAGCACATGAATAGTGGGGTATGTAAACTTGCAACTAATATGAATACTTTTAATCTTCAGAATAATTTAAAGTTATATGTGTGATGAACACCCTAATTAAAAAAAATATTGATAAAAAAATAAATAAAATGAGTTTATCATAAGTCTTCTCACTGAGTAACTGGGCCTCTTGCTTGGCAAGCAACGAGTGTTCGAGTAAAAAGGTGAGGATGGCTGAGATTAAACTCTGAGTGACTAATTTGGTTTTGGAGCCTAGTTGACTTGAGTTATTAAGTCTGTTAGGGTGTCTTTACACCTAATGCCCTAAGCCATCTGGATCGAGAGTCATTGGCCTAACACTCGCTACATGGGTTAGCTAGAAAGCTTAATAAGGCTAGATATTGCACAAGTCATTCTTCTTAGCATTCAATCTGAAAAAAATAAAATAAATAAATAAATAAATAAATAAATAAAAGTTAAATCTCGGGTGTTCATTACCAGTTAACTCTATAAAGTCTTGAAAATTGAAGTGATCATATTGGAAGTAAGTTAAAGCCACTCATTTATATGATACTATCTTGCACCTCACTACATTCTTGACTTGTTAGCAGATAGATAGGGTAATGAAACTTGAGTTAGAGTCTGTTTAAATATGATAGCAACAAGTCTTTATTGTCCTTGCAATTCTAGTTTCATACAGTAATACTTGTTCAAATTTCGAGTTAAAAATTGGAAATCCCTGACTGATGAAGTTTGTGGGTAACTTCACTGCAAACCCTCACGAGACAACACTCGTCCACTAGGGTAACCTAGGGGTTTAACGGCTTGTTGCACGTGCTAAGTGCAATCGTAATGCTCTACGAAAGTGAGTATTTATCTTAGTATATTTATATAATAAATAACATTTTTGCACTCTCATTTTATCATTTTTGCACTAAATTGCTAGAGCTAGCAAAAAGCTAGTTGGGGGGTGTGATGAGAGCACAAAAGTACAATCGTCGTACCATCTTAATTAGTATTATAGTTAATCATTAATAATAAAATTAATTAATTAATGTTGTATTTGTGTTTAAGTGCAAGTAATCCAGGAAACCCAATAACATTGGGTTTGAGCCCAATGCCCGGCAGCCCGAGCTCAACAAATTCCCCAGCTGCCATGCATGCATGAAATCCCGACCGACCACATCCTTCCAAATCAGTCTCCGCGTATCTCATCCCGTGAGATCACGCGAGCCCAAGCATCAAGTCACAATGAGCATCTCATGCGATCTCCAGCTTCATCAAGGGAGAAGAAATGGTCCCACGATCAATCGAGCCGTGCCAGCATCCCATCCGGAACTCCAGCCTCTCATTTCCTCTGTTTCCCAGCCATCAAGGAGCCACCTCACAGATCGCGTCCAAACCCCGAATCACGCCATCATCCCGTCCAGCCTCCTCCGCATCCAAGCTTCCGTGCCAACTCTTCCGAATCCCTTTTCATCCCGGAATCCCAGCAGCCAACCCCTCCTTCCCGTGATCCCACCTCACAGATCGCCCCCAAGCACCGCATCCATGAATGGCGTTTTCCCAGCGCATCCCCAACTTCCCTCATAGCCATCCACCTGCCCGTGAAGCATCTGCGTCTCTCTCGGAGTCCCAACTGCAATCTTCCAGCGCCCATCAAGCCATGATCGGCTCCTCCCTTCGATCCCGCGGCCAGCCCTTCATCCGAGTCACCTCCGCGCTCCACGCAGCCGTTCCTCCTCCTCCCATCTCCTCTTCTCCTGTCCATATCCACCTCCATGAATCAAGCGTCCGCTCCGTGTCCCAGCAATCGGATTCCCCAAGCACCGCATCCGTGATCCTCCCATCGATCACGCATCCTGGACGACCCCTCTTCCGCAAGCACACGAGCGTCCGTTACCCCTCCATCAGGGGATCCATCGCTGGCCAAACAAGGGTGGGCGACCTATTTATGGGAGGAGAAAGGAAGAAGGAGGGGAGCTCTCGGTGCGGGGTGGAGGCCAAGTAACAGGGGTGGCCGGCGAGTCCACAGAAAAGAGAAGAACAGGGGAGAGGGCTCGGTTTGGGAGAGAAGAAAGAAAATCAAAAAGAAAATCAAACAGAGCATGGCTCTGTTTTGTGAAAAGAAAGAATAAAAAAATAGGAGAGAGGGAAAAGGGGAGTTTTCTTATTTTTCTTCCTTTGTTTTTATGCTTTATTTTGTAGAAGGAGGAAGCATTAGGCTTCCAATCTTCATTTTACTTTTGTAATTGTTCTTTTATGCAATCCATTAATTTTTTTTTATGCAATTCATGTTTTAGGTTAAGTTTAATTCCTGCAGTTTATTTTATGCATTCAAGAATTCTTGCTTTAGTTGCAATATATGAAATTTTCTTTAATGCAGTCTATGTTCCAGGCTTCAATCTTCCTAAGCACTGTTTTCATCCATGCCAAAGCTTTCCTTTGAATAGTTAAATATTTTATTAAATTTATAAATGCTCTTCTATTCCAAGTATTTGTCTTTTCGTTATTTTCAAATAGAAAACCTTCTCTGGTAGACTAGAGAATCATTTAACATCCTCAAAGTAATGTTTTTCTTCTACCATTCAAAAATTGATTTTGAATCCGAGTCAACGTTTTAATATTTATGCAACTTCAATCGCCTCCCTGTGGATCGACTTCTTACGACCACTATTCTTCGAGTAGAACAGGTAAGAGTAAAAATTAATTTAAAACTTTATTTGTCGGTTCTAACAACGATCTATTTAGCATATTTTTAAGTAAACAGGAATCGGACAACAGTAATTTTGCAAAAGAGATTTGGGATAGGCTAGAGGTAACTCACGAAGACACCAACCAAGTCAAAGAATATAAAATTAACCTATTTGTTCATAAATATGGAGTCTTTAAAATGGGATCTAATGAGTATATTACTGAAATATTTATACATTTTGCCGATATCATTAATGGCCTTGAAGTCTTGACAAATTGTACTTTAACACTGATCTTATGAGAAAGGTACTTAGGTCATTGCTAAGATCGATGGAGGCAAAAGTCACAATGATCCAAGAGGTAAAGGATCTCAACACTTTGCATTGGAGGAGCTCCTTGGCTCGCTGATGATGCATGAATTAACCATGAAGTAGTACCATGAAGAAGAGTTAAAGAAGAAGAAGACTATTGTTCTCAAGTCTATGAAGCAAGAAGAAGATGAAACAGACCAATCTGAAAATGGTGATGATGATGAAGAGATGATGCTAATCATCAGAAAATTCAGGAGATTAATGAGGAGAGGGAGTCAAAGAATGAGGAAGAGGCTAATGGCTAAGAGAGAACCTAGTAAAGATAAGGAGGAGGAGCTGCTAGAATGCAAGAAGCTCTGCCACTTCAAAGCATACTGCTAACTACTTAAGAAAGCTTCCAAGAAGAGGCTAATCTGGTGAACTTCTCATCGGCTGCTCTTCATCAAAATCTACTATGGCCCTCTCCCCCGCCTCTTCCTCTTCTTCTTCCTCACCTCCGGACGATCATGGATTGCCCCAGCAAACCATCCTCAAGGCTTCTAGGGTTAGAGTTTTTAAATAATTTTTTTCTAAAAAAATAAATATGAGCATCGGCGTATTTTTGGTTTTGCCGATGCTAATAGGTGTCGGCGGACTCCAAACTAGGCCGACGCTTTGAAGCGTCGTCATAGCTTTAGTTTTTGCCCATAGCTTTGAAAGCATTGGCAAAAAAACTTTCCACCCTACCTACGCGACGCTTTTGCGATACTCTTAAAAGCGTCGGTGCCAAAATTATCGATGTTTATAAGTTGGCACATGCTCTAAAAAGTATGGGGATAGACTTTTTTTTTTTGTAGTACGGGGAAGCCAGCTAAGTTGCTGATCGACTTTCGGAAGAGGTTCTATCCTCAAGTTTTGGATTCTGGGCCAATAACTTTCCTTGGCTCATGACGGAACTCAGACAAACATTAGAAAATATTTAGAATAGATGTCATGCTGTTTATATCCTATAGTGATTCACCCTTCTAACAATTCCATTATATTTTGTTTTTGGGGCTCCAAGTTCCTAAAGTCCTTTTGAATTTGTAAATCAAATTAGTGCCGTATGACCAATAGATAATTGAAAAAAGATTAATTGGAAAGTCACTTCCTCCAAATTACCAAAAGCTAAATGAATAATATTTTTCCAATACAAAAGTTAGATCAATTGAGGGACCCTAAACTGTGCAAAACTCAGCCCCGACCCAGCCCGTGCTTCTCTTTAGCATCTGAAATAGAACGGCAATAGAAAGAATAATAAGCTAACAGCCTAGAAAGTTATCTCTACATCCCTAATTGCATTAAACATATAACATATATGAATGTGTGTATAGATATAATTATAAATTGTAGTAAAAAGTAATTTTGCAATTTTCAAGAAGAAATTCCACAATTGGCATGTAGATGTTAAACAACTTAGTAATTCATCTTTCAAAATGTTAGTATAAAAATTAGATTTAATGTAACACCATTTATAACACCATCAAAATTTTCAAAACATTTATTACAACACCATGTTTCCCTCTTTTCTATCAAAATGGAAGAACCTGCCTGCAGCTAGATCAAGTAATTGCATGAGCATGCCTCTGGCTTGTCGTTGGAATTGAAAGACTTCAATATTCAATATTGAAGATGCGAGGTTCAAATGTCTTCAATATTCAAAGACTTTTGATTATCGGTATGCTGCTTAAACTACTATTAGAACTATTGGTAAACTAAAGATAAAAAAGAAACAAGTATGAAAAATAAAAAGATTCATTCATTTTTTTCTATATAACCCTCTCTTTTGTACTTTCTGCACTCGGATCGATAACCACTTAGGAGTGCATGCTTTCTAGTTTATGCAAACCTTGATTAATTACCTGCCACAAATCCACTCATTGTGGTGATTATTGACTTTAATTTTGAATTCAAAATGGATCCCTCCAATTTTCTCGTCAGCCTTCTTGAGATGCAATTGATCTTGGGACTTGAACTTCAAAATCTATGGTACCAGTAATGTTCGCCCTACCTTCTAGAATAATTTCTATTAAGCCGTTAACCCTCTCAAACTCTTTATGGTCTCTTTCTGACAAACTCAAATATTATGACTACCTTAACTCCCTTTAATAAGTCATGCATATCGTCTCTTTTATGGCATGATTCATCGGGCAGCATCTGGCACACTTTAATGACTAATCTTACTGCATCATGTGGTGCATGAGCAGGATGTAATTCAAACAATATCCTCCACATCCTATTATCCAATGGTGGAGAGGATGATAGGATATACATGTCACCATATCTTGATTCTGATTAGCAAACAACTAAGTTGTGCATAAAATGGCTGATGTAAATCTGGCTAAACAGATAACCTCATTCTATTGGTCCAATTGCCATTAGTCAACATAGCCACCTTGTTTCGTAACTTAATTGGTTTAGTTTTGAAAGGCAATGTAGCTAGACTATTCATTGATCAACGTGACTGAACTAGTCATCTTGCTTGCCTTATTTATCAGTACATCATGCAGCCAAATTGCCTCACAACCTGACTTCCATAGAGAAAATGGCAGCATTCTTAGTTAGTTGGTGCACCAAATTAGCCAAATTTTAAGTAGTCTGATTCCCAATAAGATCGTCCACTAATTGAAGTGACAGAATAGTCCACTTTACCATTATTAATATATCATGCAGCTGTTTACAGGATGGTGGCCAATAGCAAGCGCTATGTGGACTGGATTTGACAGAGTCAGACAAGCGAAAGTCACGTGACCCTTACCAGACAAGTAGAATTCGATTATGGTGAATTGTGCTAAATATGAAGATGAAGACTGAACATATAGGATTCATCCAGAATATGGACAAGCAAGTTGAAAGCTTAGAATCATACATGGAGTGACCCAGTTTGTGGTTACATCACATTATAGATTATGAAAGCGAACTGTTGAAGATCTTGGCATTGGAGACATTTATAGGTATCAACAATAATACAATAGTTAATTTATTTCAATTGTGCTTCATTTATTGTGTCTTTGTATAAATATTAAAATTTTACTCTATAAGAGGACCTTTTGACAATCAATTAAAATTATCTTTATCTTTATTTTAATCTTTTATCTCGGAAGTAGGTCTAACTTATATTTTCTACTATAGCTTAGCGCTACGCCCTTACTATAGCCCAACACTAGACCTCTACTATGGCCCAACATTAAACTCCTATTTAGTTCTATCTTCTTTGAATTGTGGTGTGATGGTGACAAAAATTTTTGAAGATCAAAGGCAACATCTTTTCAGCTAGTCCACCGCCAACGGCATGCCTACGCACACATCTTCCCTTTGTCCAGCAAGCTTGGCAACATCCTCTATCAACTAACGAGTTTCCAGGTTCACCTGGAATGGGATGAAAGGGGCGGCAAAAAGCTTTTTGGCATGCCTACTAGGACACTACGTTGCTGCTGTTATACCACCAAGGAAGAAGATGGAAGTTTTAAGAGCCGGACAACTAGGTAGTCTGACATTTCATGTTGAGGATCGTCCATATTTTCAACTGAGGCCATCTAGATTTCCTTCCCCAGCCTTGCAGAGGGCTAAAGACTTTGGTGATTGTGTGGATTATACCCCTCAAAGGGAAATTTTATGTTGGGGGACAGCCATACTATAATTAGGGCACCTTTCAAGTATATAACAATCCTCTTTACTAGCTAGTGCCAGGACTGACATTCCTTGCTTAACCTACCATTCACGGAGCCAATAGAGGGAATTTGAATTTTACACAGTTGGCCGACATGCTACAAGACCAACTAGGATGTGCGCATCAGCCTACATGATGGCTAGTATATTGAAAACTGTATCTTGATTAGTACGATCAGTTATATAAGTTTCCATAAGACTATAAAGTTTTAAAATTCTTAAGGTTTTCGGTGGATGATAACTTATCTATAGTGTTACATATTGGCAATTTCTTAGACCAATGCGGTGAAGATGGCAACAATGATTTTCTCAAGCTTTACTTGTTTGCTAATTCATTAATAGGATCACCCTTCACCTGGTATGTTAATCTGCGCTTGAATTTTATTCATACTTCGCAAGATTTGTTGTCTCAATTTCATACATAGTTCTAACAGATTGAGCCTGAAGGGTCAGTAGCTAACCTGACTAGGTTGGTCCAGCAAACTGGTGAATTTGTTGAGTAGTTCATGGCTCGATTCAAGATTGTTAGAAATCAGTGTTATACTTTTTGAGAAAGGCTAAATATTTGAAGATAGTATAGAACAACCTAAATTTGGAATTGAGAAAGAAATTTGTAGGGCGGACATTTGCTAGCCTCTTCTAGTTGACCATGCAAGCAGTGAATTATGAAACCATATTGCAGGAAGAGAAGTAGAGGAAGCATACAAGGGGATGTTTTCCTAGAACCCTAGCTATAAGATTTAGCTTTCGACGCTGATGACTTTAAGCAATGGAGTCTTGAAGGAGAGGATTGCAATGAGATTGATGTAGTAGATATCCTTATAGGGAGGCTATATGTTTCTAAAGTGTTGAGTAGGCTGATCTCTCAGAATCGGCTAATGCCTGGACAGCTAGAGTCGAAAGGGGACAAGAAATACTTCTTTGATATTACAAAGATTGAGAGAATTTTTGATCATCTTCTCAAAAACAAGCATTTTTGGCTTTCTGAAGGGTATAAAATCTCTCTACTAGAAGAGCTAAGGGATAAGAAATATTGCAAATGGCATAATAAATGGAGCCACTATATTGCCAACTGCATCATCTTATAGAATGCCAAGTAGAAGGCAATTATGGATGGTAGACTAAAGTTTTTAAAGAAAGCAAAGATGTGGTGCTGCTGGATCGAGATCCTTTCCAAGAAATGTAATAAATGTAGCTTTAGTAGATTTGATGTTGTCCAGTGCAACCCAAGAGAGGGGATGAAGTGGGTTTTTCAAAAATTTTTACTTAGTGCACTAAAATTACATACTAGATAAAAGAAAATAATTTTTAGCAGAAAACTAATAAGTAAATATGCTGAAGATATTAGGCAATGCAAATACAAAAAAATTATAGTGGTTTGATGTAAACCTTGCACCTACGTCTACTTTCTAAGACTTTCTTTTTGAGAATTTTTTACTATAATCTACAATCCAGATTACAACCTAGTTCTTTTTTCGATTCACAACCAAATCTAGTTAATTTTTTTAGGTCAATCAACCAAAACCTACAACACATCTAATAAGAATTTGATGGAGTGATAGAAGGTAAAGTTGATGTAGATATCGAGATCTATCTTCTTGAGAGTTTTAGCTTTTTCTACTAGAGATGTCTATTTTAGAAAAAAGAGTCCTACTAGAATTAAAAAGAGTAATCCATCCCAAATTGTATGAGGACAGACTTTACAGACTTTACATTATGTATCTCATTTTTTTGAAGGTTAATGAAAGAAAAAGGAATTAAAGTCCTACTTTTGAGGTTCCTCCATCTCTTCTTGTTTTTTTATTAAGAGATTCATGTTGAATGGGTTGAAGAAAATCTTTCTTCTCTCTGATTGGATCAAGTTGGTATCAGAGTTTTGGTCCTCTACATCTATGGGAGCCTTAGTGCATGGTCCAAATGTGCATGCAATGCAAGTAGTTAGGAGAAGAACTATCCATATTTGAAGTATACTGAAGGACAAAGACAAGTATGACTACTACTTCTACCTCGACGGATGATGAGATGATGAAATGTCTCGCACAACTAAAGCAGAAGATAATCCAACTTACTGAGATTGTATCTCGATTAAAGATGCCTTCAACACAAGCACCAGCAACTCTATCTTTGAGCAAAACCAAGTGGTTCGATCGTAAGACAAGAAAGCAAGTATTTTTCCATCTTCAATTCTGAATTAGCAGGAGCTAAATCTCCTAAATAAGGAGAGCTCTATCCAGAAGGATCACCAAACTTGATGTGGACTACTTTGGCTACTACAAATATTCAAGAAGATTACCAAACTCGATGTAGATTATTTTGGCCACTACAAATTTTTAAGAAGATCACTAAACTCGATGTGAAATACTTTGGCTACTATGAGTATTTAGAAGAATCACCAAACTCAATGTGGATGACTTTAGCTACTACAAGTATTTAGGGATCCTCAGACTAGATGTAGAATATTTTGATCATTACGAGCGGGGTGAATAGGGTTTAATAGCAAAATCTGCCACATCAAAAAGCTGAGTTGTAGCTAAACTTCTGGAAGGCATAACTTGGTCATACGATGCCCAATTAGGATGATCATTTTTTTTTAACTTGGGTATCTTTTCAAGATCTACAACTTTGGGTTGTAGGTTGAATTGGGCTGAAGTTCTATCATTTAAGCTCTGAAACAGACTGGTCAAACCCAATATTTTCTTTTTGGGCAAGATTTTGTTCGGGCGTATTTCTTTATCCGATAAAAATTCGACAGAGTTGATGTAGAAGTCGAGATCTATCATTTTGAAATTTTTAGCTTTTCTCTACAAGAGATTTCTATTTTAGGAAGAAGGATCCTACTAGGATTAAGAAAAGGAATCCAGTCCAAATTGTGTAAAAACGGACCTCACATTATAAATAGAGGATATGTACTCCATTTTTTTGAAGGATCAATAAGAAAAAAGGAGACTTAAAGCTCTATTTTTGAGATTCCTCCATCTTTTTTTATTTTTTTTGAGAGATTTAAGTTGAGCGAGTTGAAAAAAATGTTTCTTCTTCCTGTTTAGATCATCTGAAGTATAAAAGTAGACTCTAGTTGGCTAAGGGTTGACTTCAGTGGGTCTATTGGATGAAATGATGAAGATTCAGCATTTTGAACATTAGGTGTCGACCCAAGGGGCCTAGGGGTTGACCCCCAGGTCGACTTCGGCACCCTAGAATCAAGTGGCACATAGGGCATAAACCAGAAGTCGATTTGTAGATCGGCTCCCAATGTGTCACAGGCAAGAAACAAAGCAATGTTTTTCTATTTTCTTTTAGGGTTTACTTTAGTGTCAACTTTTGGAGCAGGAGTCTACCTATAAATCGACCTCTCTACTTTAGCAGGCTATAATAGCTAGTTTTCAGCGGAAAAGAGGTGCATCTAATGGGCTCCAACCACTCTCCAACAGTCTCCATCGGCTAGTAATTAGTCTTCAACAACTTTTCTTCCTAAATAAGCTTCCAAAAGGTATAAAACAAGAAGTAGACTCGAGAGAAATCATTCAAAGCAAGAAGAGCATTCATTGAGTGAGAAGAATTTAATTCAAGTTCAACAAAAACTTCAAGATCATGCATTGAGCATTTCCATTGAAGTGCACATCAAAAGGCTTCTCCCCAAAATTCTAAAGAGCACTTAATTGGTTTTAGTTTTGCTTACTAAGGGGCTTTTATTGTATTAATTGTATATTCACTATTTTATCATTGTATCTTTTTATATTTGTGGGGACAAGTTTCAATTTAACTGAAACTAGGAAAAGGTTGATCCATACCTTGAATTGGAGTGTGTAAGGCTTGCCCGTGCTTGAAAAATAAGTGATTAGCTTGGAAGATCTAGGATTGTCTGGTTGGTAGTATCCGACATTATAATCTTTTGCAGATGATTTGTGGATTGGAATTTTCAAGTAGGAAGCATGTGGAGTGGATGTGGGTGTTGGGTTTGACACCAAACCACTTTAAATCTCTTGTAATTATAGTATTCTAATTGTGTGCATTGTGCACTTCACTACAAAGTTATTGTACCGCTGCACTTATAGCTCATAAATTTTTGAAAAACACAATTCACTCTTCTCTCTTGGGCTGCATAGCTAGAAAATAAGTGGTATAAGAGCTTAGTACTCTAGCCCCTTATTGACCTAACTATGAAGAGTAAAAGATTTATAGCAGCCCCGATTGGATCATCTTGTCGAGGGACAATCTACTAATAGACCTTCTCTCTTTAATTGCAACAACTACACTTATTGGAAAGCATGCATGAAATTTTTATCTAAGCACTCGATTATTCTATGTGGAGTATCATAATCAATGGATCACATACACCCACAAAATTGATTGATGGTATGCACTTTCCTATGCCCGAAGGTGAATGGGATAAGTTTGATAAAAAAATGGCTCAGCTCAACATAAAGCTACGAATGTCTTGTAATTCTCTTCAGATGTAAATAAATTTAATAGGATTTCAACTTGTAATTGATGAGAGCACAAAAGTGCAATCATCGTACCATCTTAATTAGTATTATAGTTAATCATTAATGATAAAATTAATTAATTAACGTTGTATTTGTGTTTAAGTGCAAGTAATCCAGAAAACCCAATAACATTGGGTTTGAGCCCAATGCCCGGCAGCCCGAGCTCAACAAATTCCTCAGCTGCCATGCATGCATGAAATCCCGACCGACCACATCCTTCCAAATCAGTCTCTGCGTATCTCATCCCGTGAGATCACGCGAGCCCAAGCATCAAGTCACAATGAGCATCTCATGCGATCTCCAGCTTCATCAAGGGAGAAGAAATGGTCCCACGATCAATCGAGCCGTGCCAGCATCCCATCCAGAACTCCAGCCTCCCATTTCCTCTCTTTCCCAGCCATCAAGGAGCCACGTCACAGATCGCGTCCAAACCTCGGATCACGCCATCATCCCGTCCGGCCTCCTCCGCATCCAAGCTTCAGTGCTAGCTCTTCCGAATCCCCCGGAATCCCAGCGGCCAGCCCCTCCTTCCCGTGATCCCGCCTCACAGATCGCCCTCAAGCACCGCGTCCGTGAATGACGTTTTCCCAGCGCATCCCCAATTTCCCTCACAGCCATCCACCCGCCCGTGAAGCATCCGCGTCTCTCCCGGAGTCCCAACTGCAATCTCCCAGTGCCCATCAAGCCATGATCGGCTCCTCCCGTCGATCCCGCGGCCAGCCCTTCATCCGAGTCACCTCCGCGCTCCACGCAGCCATTCGTCCTCCTCCCAGCTCCTCTTCTCCTGTCCGTATCCAGCTCCACGAATCAAGCGTCCGCTTCGTGTCCCAGCAATCGGATCCCCCAAGCACCGCATCCGTGATCCTCCCATCGATCACGCATCCTGGACGACCCCTCTTCCGCAAGCGCACGAGCGTCCGTTACCCCTCCATCAGGGGATCCATCACTGGCCAAACAAGGGTGGGCGACCTATTTAAGGGAGGAGAAGAAAGGAGGAGAGGAGCTCTCGGTGCGGGGTGGATGCCAAGTAACAGGGGTGGCCGGCAGGTCCACAGAAAAGAGAAGAACAGGGGAGAGGGCTCGGTTTGGGAGAGAAGAAAGAAAATCAAAAGGAAAATCAAACAGAGCATGGCTCTGTTTTGTGAAAAGAAAGAATAAAAAATAGGAGAGAGGGAAAAGGGGAGTTTTCTTGTTTTTCTTCCTTTGTTTTTATGCTTTATTTTGTAGGAGGAAGCATTAGGCTTCCAATCTTCATTTTACTTTTATAATTGTTCTTTTATGCAATCCATTAATTTTTCTTTTATGCAATTCATGTTTTAGGTTAAGTTTAATTCCTGCAGTTTATTTTATGCATTCAAGAATTCTTGCTTTAGTTGCAATATATGAAATTTTCTTTCATGCAGTCTATGTTCTAGGCTTCAATCTTCCTAAGCACTTTTTTCATCCATGCCAAAGTTTTCCTTTGAATAGTTAAATATTTTATTAAATTTATAAATGCTCTTCTATTCCAAGTATTTGTCTTTTCGTTATTTTCAAATGGAAAACCTTCTCAGGTAGACTAGAGAATCATTTAACATCCTCAAAGTAATGTTTTTCTTCTACCATTCAAAAATCAATTTTGAACCCGAGTGAACGTTTTAATTTTTATGCAACTCCAATCGCCTCCCTGTGGATCGACCTCTTACGACCACTATTCTTCGAGTAGAACAGGTAAGAGTAAAAATTAATTTAAAACTTTGTTTGTCGGCTCTAATAACGATCTGTTTAGCATGTTTTTAGGTAAATAGAAATTGGACAACAAAATTTTGGCGCCGTTGTCGGGAAGGCAAATCGAGAAGAAAGAACGATCACGAAGATCAAATCGAATTTTGGATGTCCGGAGTGAACGCAGTCCGGTAGTAAGTTTTATTTTTTTATTTTTATTAATGTTTCTTATTTTGATTATTTTTAGTTAATAATTTCGTAGCTATTAAATTCTGAAATTTGAAATTCGGAATTTAAAATTCTGAAAAAAATTAAAATTCAAAAAAAAATAATTTAAAAATAAAAAATTCCAAAATTCTAAAATTTAAAAATTTAAATTCAAAATTTGAATTCTAAATTTTGAAATTTGAAATTTAAATTTAAAAAAAATTAATTAAAACAAAAAATTTAAAAAAAATATTATTTTTGCTAGTAATTGATAGGGTGCAATCCTCCGAGATTATCATACCTCTATTGGGGCTCCTCACGGAATAATCTTCAGAGCTTATTCAACGGGCATTCGGAGATTGACTGACGCATAAGGATTAGTTTTTAGTTTACATTCAAGTTATTTCTATATAAATTTTTTTAAAAAAAACATAAAATTTTAAAAAAGGATTTAAAGAAAAATAAATATAAAAATAATAAAAAAAGAAAAAAATCTGCTTGCTCATTTAATCAATACAACCTAATGACATTCCATAAACTTTTAAAAAAATCATTGATTATTTGTTGCATTTAGTATTAAGCATTTGCATAAAATAATTTAAGGGCAAAAACCATTAAAAAAATAAGGTCGGAAAGTCATTACCTGTCCTTAGCCCAAAAATCACCACCTTGCATACATATCCTAAGCCAAATTAAATTAAAATCAATTAGACGTTGGCCTTAGAGTTTTCGAGCTCAATTAGGCTCTGGGAAAGAAGCGGCTGAAAGCCACTCCAGTGAGAATTTAGTAATTGGTAATGTCTAAGAAAGTTTTGCAACAGTGAGAACTGTTACGAGTATTGTGGTATCGGTGTATCCTTTCTGGCAACACCACACATCCCAGGACTTTTCTGGTCACTGGTTACTGGATCGCTTAACTAGTAAGCTCAAGCTTAATCTGAAAGGAAGATTATGAGCTGTCTAATCTAGGAGAGAATTTCAGAAACTTTTTAACCTGATTAATCTCTGTGCAACTAGATTAAAAGCTACTAAACATTCGTTAATCTCAAGATTAAAGAGCCAATCTGTTGTGTGGTGTTAATTATGGTCATCTTGGTCTAGCCTTTCTTCTTTTCTCTTAGGATTTCGTTCATTTTAAAAATCAAATCTAATGAATTGTTGATAATGTATGCATGGTAGAAGGTCATTAAGGGATAAGTTAACCCCATTTGATCCTGAGATTGACAGAACTTTTCATCACAACCTGCGAACTGTAAACCACCCGTCAATCTCTACAATGGATATTAGAACTTTGAATGAGTTGTTTGCACCCGCATCTGCTAGTCCCCCTACTTGCATAGTATTACCAATTAATAATGCAGCCCAATTCGAGATTCGGGCTGCAACAATAAACATGTTATCCAAGTTTCATGGGTTCGGGAGTGAACAACCCTACATTCATCTAAACAAATTTTTGACAATCTGTCAAACGTTTAGAAATCAAAACTTAGATGAAGAGGGTATTAAATTAAGGTTGTTTCCCATGACTTTAGAGGATCGTGCTGCTGCATGGCTGTATTCCCTTGCTTCAAATTTCATCACATCATGGGAACAACTATTTAGGAAGTTCATGGCTAAGTTCTATCCCATGGTAAAAACTGAAAAAATTAAGGATGCCATCAGAACTTTTAGAGAAAAATCTGAGGAGGAATTTTCCCAACTTTGGAAAAGATTCCATGATCTTTTGGTCAAGTGCCCGCACCATGGGCTTGATAAGGCTGATCTGGTCCACTTCTTTTATAAAGAACTACCTCCGGCACATAGAAACATGATCGAGTCCATGCACAAGGGTAGGTTCATGAACCAAACCCCGGATCAAGCCTATGAATTTCTTGTTGACTTAGCCGAGAACGCCCAAAATTGGAGTAGCTATGGTGAAGAAGTAAATAGAGATGAGTTCGGATCTAGAGAACCAAGTACCTACGGAATAAAAACAGATCCAGAACTAAAAAATGTCATGTCCAATCTGGTGAATTGGATGAACAAGTTAAGTAAAAAGTTTGATGCTTTCACTGTTTCTACTAATTCGAGTTCATACAAAGAGTCAAATCCCATCATAAAAGTGGAACACGAGCCACAGGGCTTATGTATCTTGTATAACAGTTCTGAGCATCTAGTGGAGTGCTGCCCTAATCTGCCCACCATAAAGGCCGAGCAAGCAAATGCTCTAAATTCATAAGCCCAGTTTACCACCCTGATAATAGGTTCTATCCAAATTTCTCATATAAGCAGAACGAACCTATTCATCATCAAGGTGGTTCCCCAGGTTTTCAGAACAACTTCCTCAGGATAGGTCCATCACAAATGAACCAGCCTTTGGTTCCATCTGTACCTCCTTATAATGCCCCTATCCCACAGCAACCTTCACCATTAGAAACTGTCACGCCCCCGGCCCGAGATCGCGAGCCGGGGGTCCGCACCAACCGCCGCACACTCGTAGGAAACTCTCAACCACGAACATGCAAGGCATCTTAACCAAACATCTCAATTCTATATATATATCTAAAATAATTCAACTGAAATAAATGCAATCTTACTCCATTGACTGACCCAAATTATATAGTCTCACAGTTCTAAATACGCAGCGGAACAATAAAGATAAAACATTAATTTAAAATAAAGCCTAATCTAGGATAACTTGTGCTTCAGTTCTTCTAGTCGCTCTCCCATTTTAAATCCTTGATAGGTTAGTTCTCAGAATCTGTAAAACAACAAGAAATTGTATAATGAGCTAGACATCCCAGTAAGTAATAAACACCTTAACTAGTCAATTCATATAATAACATAAAATATAAATACAAAATATGATGAATCAACATAATAACATAATCAATTCCTTTTCAAGCACAAATTCATTAAAATTCGTATTTTTCAAATATCTATATACATAATCATAAATCTGATTCGAAACAAATCATATTCATTTCATCAGCCTTTAGCTACGACCACACTTATACCCTGTGGCTAGGCCAGAAACAGAACCGTACTTATACCCTGCGGAGTGGTTCAGAATACCGTACTTATACCCTGCGGAGTGGGCCAGAATACCATACTTATACCCTGTGGTGGGGCCAGAATTGGCAATGCATAACCACCTATTGGCAGGGTCCAGAACATAGCCAGGCTGAGAGTTCTAAATCTGATGCACATCAAAATTCTTTTGTAAGATAATAGATATATCATAATCTGATCTAAATATGCATACGATGCAAAAATAGTAATATAACAATAGTCCAAAAAATATTATTCCAATTCACATATCTATTTTTTATTCAAAGCATCATCTCGTAAAATTCATAAATCACATATAAATTCATTAACAATTTATTCGATGCAAAAATAATATTATATAAATGAAGAGTCTAGAGAAGGCAGTTCATTACTTACCTTGAACGCGATCCACAACAAATCCAATTAATCTCACAAATTCCTCGCAGAACCTAATATCCAAAAATCATATTTTCTTTTAAAATTAATCATAATATATATAAAACTTAAATTTTAACATTCTTCCAGGGCCGACCCTGCAGAAGTGTCTAGCACCCCGGGTTCGGATTCGGATTCGGATTCATACCCGTAAACCACCCTCCTCCTTTTATTTTATTATTATTTTTATTATTATTATTTTCTTTCTTTCTTTCTTTTCTTTTTCTTTCTTTTCTTTTTTTTTCTTCTCTTTTCTTTTCTTTCCTTTCCTTTTCTTTTTCCTTCTCCTCCCGAAGCTTCCTCTCCTTCCTTTTTTTCTTCTTCTTCTTTTTCTTTCCCCTCTTCTCCCGCGACCATGGAGGGGAAGATGCGACCCCATGCTGAGGCTCGGAAGGGGTGGCGGCCAGAGGCCGGCGGTGCCGGCGGCGCCTGCGGCCGGTCGGCGGTGCCCGCGACTTGCGGTGGTCGGCCTTCTCTCCGTCCCATGGAGAAGAGAGGGCTCGGAAGGGCGGCGACTGACCTTCTTCTTCCCATAGAGGAGAGAGAGAGCTCAAGAGAGGAAGAGCTCGCGGCGGGGACCCACAGCATCGGCGGTGCTCGCGGCCGCACATGGGTAAGTCCCCTCTTCCCTCTCTTCTTCTTTCTTTCTTTCTTTTTTTTTCAAATGGTTTAATAGAGAGATGAAGTTAGGAACCTTACCTCAGCCCTGACGAAGATCCGGTGGCTTTCTTCTTCTCTGGCGGCAAACGGAGGAGAAAAGGGTCGTCCATGCTGTGGCTGCTCGGCTCTCTCTCTCTCTCTCTCCCTCTCTCTCGGCCGGCAGCCCAAGGAAGAAGGATCCCCCCCTTCTCCCTCTTCTTAGTGTGGCGGCTCTCCTCGGTGGCCTCAAGGAGAAGGAGAGGAAGCCCTAAAACAGGGCTTCCTTCTTCTTCGGGATGGAAGGAATTCCATCCCGTTGCCTCACGTGCGTTGCACGTGAGGCCAAGGTTTGGGACTGGGCTGGTCAAATGATCGGGCCCAGTTCCAGGGTCTCATATTCTCCCCTCCTAAAAAAAATTTCGTCCACGAAATTTTCGTACATGCAATTCAAGAGTAGAAAATACTTCTTTCAAATCAAGTTATAACATTTTTTAAATCAAAGTCATCTTGTCTGACCAATGTCAAATAATTCCATTCACCACACTTCCTCTGCACACACTGATTTAAACCTCAACATACCCATGTCAAGTCTAGATTTTTTTTTTCCTAGAATTACTTGCTTATTGGTACATTCATTATTATGTCTTAATCCGTGTGAACATTTTAAAATTTAAAAGTTCATATTCTTCTTTTGACAACTAATCAAAAATGTTATGTAACTATTTAATCTTTTCTAGCAGTATAATGAGTTATCTAACAAAGAGCAGTGGGTATGGTTAGACAATAAATAGAAATAAATATTGGAACTAGATTAATACCTGTTGTCAACACATCAGAAAGCCTGTGCATCTTGCTGTGTAAGTGCAAATACTCTTCCTTGAGTCTTTGGCCCCTGGCTTCCTTCCATTGCCTGAGTAGATCTATTCTCGTTTCTTTGTGGGCAGTCTGCAATTTTTATGACCTATCTTACCATATCTAAAACAGGCACCGATGTTCCAATGGCAATCCTTGTCAGCATGAGCCTTACCACATCTGGAACATTTTTTGATATTCATCTGCTTAAGGTTGTCACTCGTGGATTTCTTGTTTGAACTTTTGGCATTTTTATTGCTTTGCCCCTGAAATTCATTCGATCTGTTCCTCTTCTTTTGATTTCTTTCCCTTTCCAACCGTTCATCATTAACTTCTCTTTCAATTATTAAAGCCTTATTTACCACAACTGCATAGGTAGTCAATTCATAAGGTACCACTTGTTTTCTAATTTCAGTCTTTAGTCCCATCTCAAATTTATGCGCTCGATCTAGGCTCATCCTCGACTAACTTGGAACAAATTTGTTTAGCTCGGTAAATTTAGCCTCGTATTCTACAACAGTCATATTCCTTTGCTTTAGATGAATAAACTCATGCTCTTTTTGCGTCCTTACACTCCAAAGAAAATACTTATCATAAAATGCTCCTCGAAATTTTTCCCAAGTGAGTGGCTCCCTATCCTGCTCATATTTATGTTCCAACATCAGCCACCAGTTGAATGCCTCACCTTGCATCATGTATGATGCAAACAAAATCTTTTCATCATCCTGGCATCTCAAGACAGCAAATGCTTTTTCCATCTCTGTAAGCTAATTGTCTGCTTCCAACGGTTCTGTAGTCCCCTTGAAAGCTGGAGGAGCCAGCCTCTTAAATTCAGCTATACTGCTACACTGTTCACACTGTTCCCCTCGCCCTTGCTTGGGTTGTGTCTGGGGCAACTACGCTTGTTGTTGAGCAAACTGCTGTTGCACCTGCTGTGCATCTGCATAAGGCCACTATGGTCTGCATAACCTAGCCTAGCCCGTTCTTATTGTCCTGTCTGAGTATCCAACTAGCAGGATTGACGACTCTCTACTGCTGAGGGGTGTTACTAACTTGTGGGGCGTGCTGTCATTTGCGGGTTGGGTGCCTTATTAGTAGCTCTGCGAGTAGTCTTTCTCGTCCGACGTGGAGGCATCCTGATCTATGTCTATCAGATAGGCAACATGGCAATAATAAGCTTACCAGTTCGTTACAAGTACATAGAATGGGTTGCTACAATCATCATAAACTAACGTCCTAATGTCCCTAGTGTCTACCCACCTACACTCATTGTCAGTCAGATTTTCTTATCTCATAATTTATCCAATTATGCTCTGATACCATAAAAGTTGTCATGCCCCCGGCCGAGATCGTGAAGCCGGGAGGTCCGCGCCAATTGCCGCACCACCCGCCAGAAAAACTCTCCCACGAGCATGCAAGGCATCTTAACCAAACATCTCAATTATTTATTATATATCTAAAAATAATTCAACTGAAATAAATGCAATCTTACTCATTGACTGATCCAAATTATATAGTCTACAGTTCTAAATACACAGCGGAACAATAAGGATAAAACATCAAATTTAAATAAAGCCTAATCTTAGGATTAACTTGTGCGTTCAGTGCTTCTAGTCGGATCTGTTCCATTTTAATCCCTGATAGGTTTAGTTCTCCAAAATCTTGTAAAACAACAAGGAAATTGTATAATGACCTAGACAGCCCCAGTAAGTAATAAACACCTTAACTAGTCAATTCATATAATAACATAAATATAAATACAAATTACGATGAATCAACATAATAACATAATCAATTCCTTTTCAAGCACAAATTCATTAAAATTCGTATTTTTCAAATATCTATATACATAATCATAAATCTGATTCGAAACAAATCATATTCATCTCATTGGCCTTTAGCTACGATCACACTTATACCCTGTGGCTAGGCCAGAAATAAAACCGCACTTATACCCTGCGGAGTGTCTAAAATACCGCACTTATACCCTGCGGAGTGGGCCAAAATACCACACTTCATAATCCTGTGGTGGGGCCAGAATTGCCAATGCATAACCTTCTATTGGCAGGGTCCAGAACATAGCCAGACTGAGAGTTCTAAATCTGATGTACATCAAAATTCTTTTGTAACATAATAGATATATCATAATCCGATCTAAATATGCATATACGATGCAAAAACAGTAATATAACAATAGTCCGAAAAATATTATTCCAATTCACATATCCATTTTTCATTCAAAGCAACATCTCGTAAAATTCATAAATCACATATAAATTCATTAACAATTTATTCGATGCAATAATAAATTATATAAATGAAGAGTCTAGAGAAGGCAGTTCATTACTTACCTTGAACGCGATACATAACAAATCCAATTAATCTCATAAATTTCTCGCAGAACCTAATATCCAAAAATCATATTTTCTTTTAAAATTAATCATAATATATATAAAACTTAAATTTTAATATTCTTCTAGGGCCGACCCTGCAGAAGTGTCTAGCACCCCGGGTTCGGGTTCGGATTCGGGTTCATACCCGTAAACCAGCCTCCTCCTTTTATTTTATTATTTTTTATTATTATTATTTTCTTTCTTTCTTTCTTTTCTTTTTCTTTTTTTCTTTTTTTTTCTTCTCTTTTCTTTTCTTTCCTTTCCTTTTCTTTTTCCTTCTCCTCCCGAAGCTTCCTCTCCTTTCATTTTTTTCTTCTTCTTCTTTTTCTCTTCCCCTCTTCTCCCGC
>NW_024068786.1:0-98148 GCF_009389715.1 Phoenix dactylifera
TATAAATGTGATCTTCGATAGCTGAGACAAGGCATGTTGGTTATGCAAGGGTACATGGTGAACAATAAAGTCCTAGATTTACTCAACTAAATGCAGCAAAGGATTAACTTCAACATTTTGGTTGCGAAACAATCTTAATTGCCTTGATGAAGTTCAGTAAAGGGATAGGATAATAAACAAAACAGAAACATATGTTTAAAAGGAAAAATTGTATGGCATGCTCCAAGGATAATGCAATTACCCCAATCTGATGAGAGCTGCACTGCAAAAGAATCACCGGAAATAACTTTCACAAGCTTTACATGCGAGCACGGTGGAAAAGGATCATAAATGATACTTGAAAAGCAGCAAACATCACAAGGTAGTAGAATTAAAGGATCTTTATAATCCTAATGGTAAAATAACCAAATGAGATTACAGCAATCACTGGTGAATTTTTGGATCAATATCCAAAAAGATCAACAAGACGGACTCACATACTGTATCCAAAAACATATTCGATAGATGATAAAACCAAAATTTGACGATCCCCAAATGGAAACAGATCATTAACCTACATACCTCACTCTTAAGGGCAGAAGAAGCAGTTCCACGATCTGCTGGATCTATTGAAAGGAGGACATCTATTAATGCTAAAGCTGATGGAGGGAAGTCTTTAAATGTTTCAGGAACACATCGCCTGTAAGGTTGTTGTGGTTTGAAAATGGTGGCATGAGGCAACTTAGATTTCCTCCAATATTCATCAGAAGGAACCGCAAAGCTTGAATATTTTGTGTAACTGCTCTACCTATAGATACATTTTATTAAAAAAAAAAAGTAAACTTAAAGTTATCATAATTCTGAAAAAGAAAGGTAAAATAAGTTAACTGCAAACTATCATAATGATGATGATAAAAAAGAAAATAGCTGTATGAGCTAAAAATACAGGATGAAAATACTTATCAGGGATGGATAACTAGATATGTCCCTTATTGACATCTAACTAGAAAAGACAAGATGAATATATGAGCTAGACATTTGAGGTATGCATTTCTCATGACTGTTAGACTTTTAATGTATTTTAGGCAAAAAAAAGCCTTTCTCTATAATAATTAAGAAAAGGAGCGTGCCTCTGTCCTTCCCGGCATTATAGGCTTGCCTGCATATAATTCAGCAAGAATGCAACCAGTGCTCCACAAATCCACAGCAACCCCATAATTACTGGCTCCAAGTAAGAGCTCTGGGGGTCTATACCACAGAGTAACTACACGACTTGTCAATGGGTGTCGATGATCAGGATCGAAGAAGCTTGCCAAGCCAAAGTCTGCAAGTTTTAAGATGCCACTGTTGTCAATTAAGAGATTGGAACCCTTAATATCTCGATGCAGAACCCCACGACTATGACAATGATCAAGCCCACATAGCAGCTGTTGCATGTAACACTTTACCTGTTAAATGAAACTAAAATGGTATCATGTACATAATTACGATTCAAATATCAGACAATGCATATAATGCATTGCTAAAAGTCTAGAACCTTCTTGTAACCATAAGCACTATAAATGCTCTTCTTCCATAATCTTATTCCAGTCAGGAAGGAAAGAAACCATATACCATAATCAATATCTGGGCATCAAATACCTTTTGCCCATTGAAAGATGGAAAAGAGGGGAAAAAATAAATATTAGCTGCAGTTTTTGAAGAAAAAAAAGGAAAAATTATTTTAGCCATCCAAGATACCTGGGGTTCGGTAAACTTGAGTCCAGGGAAAGAAGCAAGCCCAGCAAGATCATGTTCCATGTACTCAAAAACAAGGTACAAACTGCAAGACATCCGTGATGTAACTAAGCCTTCCAACTTTATTACATTTGGATGGTCAAGCCTGCGCAAAATGAGAATTTCTCTAGCCATAAACTTTACACTTTCAGGCTCCAGACTGTCAAATCGCACTTTTTTCAAAGCCACAATTTTGTCATTATCAAGATCACGGGCTCTATAAAACATTACTATAAGTTCCTTGGCCAATCTGCATAATAAGATGTCATTACAAGACATGTTCTGTAAATCGTAACAGTAAAGTTTATAAGGCAGCTAAAATGAGTGGGAAGGGTCTCAATATACTTCTTTTTTATTGGAAGAAGAGTGTCATACCACTGCGTTACAATTTAAAGCAGTAATCAGAAAAGAATTTTTAAAAAATACACAATAAGCAAAACTTTGCATCCACTGAGCATGACTATAGCTAGTTCATTGTTATAATCAATGAAAATGAAGTGCACTAGTCATTTCTATGGAACATATATTGAAGAAGATGTCAAGCATTTGAGTAACTTTACAAACAACTCAGTTTAGATTATCGTTGGCAGTATGTGCTACATAGAATGTCTTTTTAATTGCATAAACATTTCAAGAGACAACTAAATTTGATAGAGGATCCTCATACAGATTATGGATGAAGTTTTCTTATATATGTCAGCATACTATCAATCACTTTAAAAAAGAAAAAAAAAAAAGAGATCTCAATGTTTAAATATCACCAGCCTTTAAAATTAATTATGATAGGAGATACATATAGAAAAATCATACTTTAGTTAATGAAGAAGGTACTATCCTAAAACCAAACATTGGCTGTCATTGTGAACTTTTAAATTTACAAGCATGAAAATCCATTTCCTTCTGAACTTTCAGATGATGCTCCATGATTTCTGCAAAGCAGTATTACAATCCACTGTTTCAGCTTAAAGCTATAGTTGACATGGCCAGTCAACAAGGAAGAAAATTTGTGGCTTCTTCTTGAAGGCATCAAGAAGGAACATATGGTGTCAAACTTGAACCACCGCTTGTCCCCTAATAGATAAAAGAGTTTCCATCAATCCTAATCAACCAACGACCTACCTGAAGGCTGACTCTAATGCAACACTTACTATATCTTAAACCTTCTTCCAACAAATATATAGACTACCTACAAGTGAGCAAGTAATAATACACTTAGAAGAAAACTATCATCCAAGAACTTTTACATTCTAATATCACCAAAAAGTTTAAAATGACACGAGCAAGCATAAAATGAAGTTGGTCAGCTCCTCTATATGCATAACAGACACGGGGCAAAATTCTCTTCCTACACCACCAATCCATCTAGAAATCTCATTTATATCTATGCTAAACATGAGATCTATATTAATACTCTTGGACTAACAAAAAATATCCTTCCAATTTCCTGAACTGTATCTTAGAAGCCAATCATTTGTTCCCTTAAAATATGTCCACCATCACTTTTTCAACAAAACATCATCCTGATACTGTCCTTCATAACCAAATACATGAAACCACTGATTTCAGTTTCAGACAAAGCTCACACAAAATTCCCTTTATTCTAACCCTAATAACAGATCCATTTTGTTGGCATGGCAGCTCCATCTACCATTGCCCCCCCCCCCAATAGTAAGTTTAAATGTTTCCAAGTTTGGCCTTGTTGACATGGAAAACAGAAAGAAATAGAAAGAATATCCTACCCCAAGAGTAAAAAATCCACATCTTCCAACTAACTGCCTTCTATCATGCCTTTCCAGTGTTAGGTGTTAAAGGCCTCGGATTTACCCAATCTCCAGAAGGCCTGATATTGCCAGTTTCACAACCCCATACCCCAACAACTCAACACAAAACTCCACTTTGTTTTCATCCAAACAGATGAATATTACAGCACTCATGCTGAAAGTCACCTGCAACCACACAATTTCCTGCAGTTACTTAAAACCCTACATTTAAATTATCCTCCCAGTATAAAAAGAAAGATTGATGAAACAAGGTATCATGGTCATTTACAAAGCCCAAAGAGAGCTTCAAGGACCAATTAACCAGCAGTATGACAGTTGTTATAATGAAATTGTTTATCCATCCAATTCACTGCTCTCAAAGATCTAGAATTTGCTGCAGACATTTCCAACCCACATTATAGTAAGTGTTTTTAATTTCTACTTAGCCCACAAAATCAATATTCAACACACAATCCAGTGCAATGACCCAATTCATAAATAGAAACCTCAGTTCCACAAACATATTTCCCTTTTAACATTTTTGCAGGCACCAGAAATAAAATTTTGTCAACCACATTTTATCAATTTCTAATTCTTTATCTCAAATGGCATGTATTTTCTTACAAATGAGAGTAATAACAGTAACACCAACACCCATCTCAGACATGTGATAGTGGCAAAAGTTAGTTAAAATGGTCATGGCATCATCTATCCAAAGTTCAAAATAAACAACATGATAAAACCATGTGACCTCGTGACCTTCTCCGTTCATTAGATACATGCTACTCTTACCTCCTTTCCATCAACCTTCAAATCAATCTTGTATTTGTTGCTTTTATCCAATCCTTAAAAATCTAACCTGTTGATTCAGATTGCTTCCCCTGTATATCTCCAAAAGGCAAGTTGTGGACTAGAACAATCATTTAGTGCACCTCTTTCCATCAATCTCAATCACGTTTATAAGACTTAATCCTCTCCTTCCACTCATAATGAATAGCTAATGATTTATGACCATAGGTCTCCTAAATCTCTACCCGCGAGCCACTCCACCTTCTAAGCAACCCTTTGTATTACCCTGTAAGGTGACATCTCAGTTAAAATTCTTTCTTTCTTGATAGTCTTGTCAATTTCTTTAAAGAGACTATCAAGACACTATTTGACCTCCCTCTTCTCAATTCATAAATGCAACTATTAATTCTCACTAAATTTGTAGTAAGACATTACCATTAATCCATTATCCACCATGTTATCATTTTCCCTCTATATCCCAGAATGCCAACCACCTGCATTCAAATTTAAAAAGGTCTAGGCTCTAATCCTTCTAACATAATCTAAAGGAACCATCTTGTGATCAATGCTAGGTAAAAGGAACTTACATAATGCACCATTATGATGTGTTTAATTTCACTTAATAAATGAAGAAAAAATCATGGTATTTCAAGTTTCTGACCTTCGACCTTCAATTGGCCAAGTAAATAAATAGGAGAGCAACCAGAGTTAGACAGATTTTCTTCTATTAACCAAAAAAAGTAAGCACTCATAAGTCGTAAAAAAAAAAGATCATATAGCAATAAATCACCACCTCCTATACAACAAAATTCTCCCACATTAACTCTCATAGAGACTATTTGAAAGTCAACATATCATGGCCAAAAGAAATATAAACAGGTCTGTTTTAGAAAAACTCTCAATCAGTCACAGCAAAAGCTTCTTGATACGTTCAAATTTATCATAAATAACTATTATACCACTGAAAAATCTGAATATTCCATTCCCTTTTGTCATCCATCAACCCAATCTCCTATTCATCCATCAACCACTAGTCATGTTGATTTTTCTTTATAACACAAACCATGCAATATAAAGCCTAAAACCTGTAGATCAGCATCTTAACTATCTTAGGCTTGCCATAGCTCCACAACCCACTATGCCTCAAAAAACACATCAACATTTACCTAATCACATTAAGATATCCCTTTCCCTAGTTGAGCATTTCCTTTCAACCACTTTGTTTGATATCAATGCATTCAAAGCCAAAATTAACAAGTTTCGAATTCCAGTCTCACTTTATATCTAGCTTCTCTAATTGAATCTATTCCTAAGGTCTTGATTGTCTCTTATTCCAAGGTTTAGGACTTTTTTCGTATTCTCAATAACAACAATACAATTTCTCCCATCACTTAGGATTTTGTGGTCATACCACCTCATCTGATCTCCATCAAACACCCTTAAAAATAAAAATAAAAAGAAACTCTGCATAAATGCACATGCGAGAAAAATCACTAGATGCATGCTAGTGTCTGCATCAACTGGCTAATTTGTCATCCTTCAGACATCTTGACTTCCCAAAAAGCCTTGCCTCAAAGCTGGATAGACCCCTAACTTAGCCCAAGCAAAGCTTCAGACTTCCATTCCCTACCTCTTGGAAAATAGAAGTGAAGTAGCTTCTAAGAACACTCAGCACCCCTGAATCTTGTATTGGCATCCTTGTAATTGCCCTCAAGATACTTAGAAGCAATTATGATTTTAAACAAAAATTGCTATACTCCAGCAAGCCACTCCGACGGTCCGACCAAACACTAAATCTCCATAATTACAAAAACAACACACATCAAGGACCTCCTACTACTATTGTCAAAAGTAAACAACCACAACCACCCTAAACCTAGAAGTTCAAATGCTCCACTTACCCCCGATTAGAGCTGGGAGCATGCCGAGCTGGGCCAAGCCACACCCCTTACCGAGCGTAGCCCGAAATTTTTTTCGGGCTTCAGGTCGGACATAGGTCTAAAAATTTTTGAAAGATCCAAACTCAAGCCCGACACAAGCCCAGACCCAAGCCTAACCTGAACCCGATTGGGCCAGCCCGAATAACCCATTTGGACCAAAAACTGGGCTTGCTCAAACCTAATTGAAGTTTAATCTTTCAATTTTCACTATAGTAGACCTGTTAGGGCATCGCAACCACTGCTACTTCATCTAGGCATCTAGTACCTCCTACATCTCTCTCAGTGATGCCCTCTTCCAAGGCAATTCCGCCACCAATTACTTCAATCCCGAAACCAATCTCACCTACACCAATCTACACGACCAAATGTTGGACTCCGTAGTAGCAGCCATGGCGAAGATAGAGTTCAATGGAGTTCGACTGGCCATCGCCAAGATTGGATGGCCCAATGTCGACGATCTAGACTAGATTGGGGCAAATATATACAACACAGCTATGTACAACTAAAATCTGGCCTAGCAACTCTCAGAGTGGGTGGTAGTCGAGACGCCAGCACAGCGGAGGCAGTGATGCCGGTGCTCATCTGCGAGCTCTACAACGAGAACCAGAAGCATAAGCCGGGGATGAAGCAGCACTAGGGGTTGCTCTACCAAACGGGATGGGGGACTACGAGATGGGCCTCACTAGTCAAAGATCGAAGACGACATAAGGAAACTGCCAATGCTGGAGAATAAGAAGTCATACAAAGTGTGTGTTTGGAGGGGGCAAGAGGGTGAATGCAACGGAGGTGGACGAACGACTGGCTACCAGATGTGGTGGACTGATAGAGGTGTGGAGCCATGAAGGCAGATATTCAAAGATTGGAAGATGTCGGAACCCTAGTTGATCGAAGACATTTAAG
Source organism: Phoenix dactylifera (assembly GCF_009389715.1). Taxonomy (NCBI): domain Eukaryota; kingdom Viridiplantae; phylum Streptophyta; class Magnoliopsida; order Arecales; family Arecaceae; genus Phoenix; species Phoenix dactylifera. The sequence continues at coordinate 7,145 of NW_024068786.1, forward strand.
GGATTGAGAGTACTTACGATTTCGAAGAGCCCAACGAACCCAAATTCGTAGGCGATTAGACGAATCCAATCTTCACTAGGACCTAAATCAGTGGGTCTAGTGTGGTCAGACCACATCACATGTAAACTTTCAATCTTAGGCCATTAGCCAGATCAGCTCTGGGCCTAAATTCGGGCTCGAGCTTAGGCCGAGCCTGGGCTGAGACGCATAAACTACCCGAGCCTGGCCTGAAAAGTATACGGACTCTAATTTTCAGCCCCAACCCAATCCAAATTTCGTCAGGCCTAGCCCGTAACCCAACCCAAAGTCGACTCAGCCTGATGGGCCGTAGGCCAGCTCGGGCCCACTTCTAGCCCTATCCCCAATGCTACCAGCCATCCTCATTAGCCCATACCTGAAGACTAAAAGGAAAAAAAAAGGGATATGGTAATTCAGCCAAATGACATCATGAATTAGTAGAAAATTCTAACAACTCAACAAAAAATCACTTTCTTAATGAAAAATAAGAAAAGAACAAACAGATCTAAGGTCTAAGAAAAACACTGGTAATGTTCTCTTCCCCTAAAAGAGAGAAAGAACCCTGATCTAAGAAATTCATATGAAAGTTATAGTAGACACATCAATATTAACAAGCTTAAATTTGATGATCTGCATGGAAAGGCTTCATAACCTATCAATTAGTGTGGAATAGGTTGCCCCACCTTAAAAAGAAAAGAAAAAAGAAAGATCTATGCCAATGAATGCTGGATCATACATTGGAGATGAAGATTGTCTTTTCTGTAAACAACATTGATTCCTAGGCACAAGCTCTTCTGAATTCTTAATTCCACCTTAAAGAGACAACTGCTAGAATCTCCACTCAACAATACACAATTACCCTCCTCCATATAGTACAGATTTCCCCATTTGATTTTAAAAAAGAACCATTAGTAAAAAAGAACCATTAGGTTGCCCCACCTTAAAAAGTAGGCAAAAAAAAATCCTTGTCAGACATCAACCACCAATAGCACTAACCTTCCCTCATTTGATGACACAAGACACCAGATTGAAAAGCCGCATCTGTAATTCTTTTGTCTCATATAGATCTAACCAAGATGTGAGGACTCATATTCATAACAGAGAAGTTTAAGAATACCACCATCCTCTGCAAATAGAAAGAAATTTCCTTCCTTATCTTTTTCCTAAGCATATAAAAAAAATATTATGGCATCCATCCCCACCCCTTGCCAAAAAATATCATCTAGCTTCACCACTAAATTGATTGGAAAGAAAGAATGAGCCTAGGTTACTGAAAACTCAATTAAGGTCAGACTTGCCACTGTTTGCAGCTAGCAAGATCTCATCCAAAATTCAATTCTGCAGTCCATGATCTCCCTTCTTTCCAATTCCCGCTGCAGATAACCACTGAAGTAACCAACTATTATTTTAGCATGATACTCAAAAGATACTAGTTTGCATGACCGTTCTGCGAGAGAAGTCCCTCCACCCATTGCAGTCCCTTCCTTAGTTTAAAACAGAAAAAATGATTCAACTGACATGAAATCCAAATAAAGTAGGCAATGCCTCAAGATTGTCAGATATCGCTGCAGTGACTGCAGTTCGGAAATTTCGGGGGGAATTCCTTCTTAAAAATGCGATCATCCATTTCTTTCAACACCACAACAGGCCACATTCTCCTTAAAAACAGTCCCTCTCCCAACTTGAAGAAGAACCCGACAAATGCCATGCCAAACTTTCCCATTACAAACCCTGGAAACTGCTCTTTCCAAAACAAAAATAAGAGAAATCCACCATACAACAAACAAAGAAGCACTCCATCGCCTATATTATGGATTATCAAACAACGCTTGTTCAAGTTATCAAGCATCCCCAATTGTTCATCGCTAATTCAACAGCATTCTCTGTTATAATCGAATGGCTGAGGACAACCCACTAGTAAGTTCTTGAGAATACAACGGCAATGTGGGATGTTAACCCAAGAAAGTTTGAAATTTGGCTACACATTATCAAGTGACGGACGCAAGAGGTACAATTTTTTTTTCAAGAAAATTAATTAAAAGAAAAAAGATTGCCATAATGTTTTTACTTATTAAAGGAAGCAAAGGAGTACCTCAAAAGAAAAGCAAAGCGAAAAGAAAAGAACTCACTTTGTCAAGTTTTTCAAAGGAATCCGCACGGCGAGGCACCCAACCCCGAATGGCCTCTCCGGCCACCGCTGCAAGCCAGGGCGGCCACCCAGCCGCCACCTGCTCGCCTTCCATAGCCTTCGGAACACCGCCAGCCACCCTCATAGGATGACTGGAGTAAGCCAGCCTCTCCCTCCTCCTCTCAACATCCTGTGCATTAGCCCTAATCGGACCACTCATGTGCTTCTTCTCCGCGACCAACACCGCGCCTCCGTCTCCCCTAAGGGTCACCACCTCCTCGCGCCTCAAAGAAGACACCGTCACCGCCGTGGCCGCCGTTCGCTCCACCGATGCCGACAGCTTCGTCGGCGCCGCCGACACAGTATACGGCGCCGGCGGCCTCCCCCTCGGGCTCTCCCTGCTGTCCTCAATCGCGGAGGGCTTGCCACAGACGCAGCCCATGGCTTCCACAGGAGCGACAGACGATAACACCCCTGCCCAGACTAACCACAGAAGAAAGCCTCCTGCCGCCGCCCAATCGGCGTCCCCGCCACCACCTCCTCGGCCGCCGCGTCCATCCGATTCGCGGCGGAGAGCGACGCCGAATCCCCCGCCTTCGCTCGAGACGCGCGGGGATCAGAACAGCGAGATTTGGAACCCTAAAGGCCTTTTCTTGGGTTGTTTCCTCTCCTCTTTTCTTTGGATTCTTGGAAGGAGTCCGATCCGTGACATCTGCTCCTAGGGCAGCCGAAACCAAGTAACACTGTGGGAGAATAATAACTTTCCGTTTTCTCCCTGCCGCGGCGGAATAGAGTTCCGAACGACACTCGCCTAATCGAGCATATTTTTCATTACCCCGTTTTATTTTTTGACTTGCTAATTTTTAGTCTTCCTTTATAGACCCCTTCTTGAATTAACGTGGCTTGTCGTTATCGATAGTCCGCTAAGCAAGCGCTTTTCATTGCTTTACTTTAAGTATTCCACTTGCCGATCTCAAGTCCCCTTCGCAGTCCGCATAATTCAAAATATGTTTTTTTTATTTTATTTATTGAGTTCTGGATGGCCATAAAAATGGAATGGTCTGGATAACCTTATCTAAAATCCATTAATGCATGGTAGGATTCCCTTGTGAGTTGTGAGTCTTTATATTTGATTCTACTCTCTTTTTATAAAGGATAAATTTATTAAGAAGTAATTAAAAATGGTATTAATTTGACTCCTTGTATCTTGTTTTATGATTAGAATGTATTTATTGAACGCCATGTCGGTGTGTGGGGGGGCCTCCCTTTGTTGGCATAAATAAATACCATCTTATAGCATCGATATTTTTTAGGTAAGGCACTATAAATTTTATAATAAAAATAAGATTTAAGATTACAAGTGCATGCATTCAACATAATAGCATATCCATTATATATACACACTAAAGTAGAGATTTTTGTTTGTGCAGAGCTCTTCATTCGTTATATAGACGTGTACATAATAAATTTATTAATAGAACTCTTTAATTTGAATACTAAATAGATCTTTTATTTAATATAATTTTTATCAAAATATAAACTATATTAAATAAAAAAATTCTATGAGTAATACCAAAATATATATTAACAACATTATTAATAGAATTTTTTAATTCAGATAATTGGTATAACTGTTATTTGGTACAGTTCGTTATCAAAATATAAACTATATTAAATAAAGAATTTTCTTTAATACTACTATATCAAAATATAGAAAATAATGATATTATTAATAAGTATATTTGTTTAATATTTGGTGAAATTAATAAAAAATATTTTTTATAAATATTGCATCATGCTTGTATCCCATGTGGATTATTTGATTATACTAATTTTAAATTTTTTATTTATTTTATAATTATGATCTTTCATAAAAGTAAAAATAGAGCAATTAATGAATAGACTATGTCGTATTCAAATATTTGCTAGACACAATATCTTTCTATTTCTTATCATACATTGGTCAGATTGTGATCTTATTATTTTATAATAATAAATTATTTTACCATATTGATATATATACATATACTATTAAAAATTTGTGTAGCGAAAGCATATCATGATACTAATATCAAAATTTTATTTTAAAAAAATAATTAAATATTTTATATTTTTTATATTCTATTTTATTTTTATTATTTTGTATTATATATTTCTATATTGCATTCAAAAATAGTTGAATGCAATATAGAAATATATGCTAATTTATATATTATATCAATGTCTATTCCCTCTCTTCTTGGCCCTTTGTTCCTCTCTTTTTTTTTTTACCCTTTTTGCTACTTAAAGAAGATGGTACATATATATAGACAGCGAGAACATGAATTTTTATTTACAATAAGTGTCATTCGATCCCCTTTGAAATGCATATGTACATATTTTTAATATAGCATCACATTCTTCATATATCTAGAGCTAGTAATAATTTGCCACATTGCCAGGTATTAATGCCAAATGACATTCATTCTTTTCCTTCTTTCCTTAGGTACATACTAAGGTCAAAAATAATTAATTTATGCTCTGTTGTTGCTCGTGCTAAATCTATTTCAAGTAGATAAGATACGCAGACCATTATTCGGCCACCATTAGAAAGCTTGAAAAGCTTTCCAACCATCTATATAATAAATTTATCTAAATTAGTTGACATAAAATACAATGATAATTGAGGTTTCATGCAAGAGACCAGTACAAATCTTCAAGAAATCCTGCAATACTGCAATGATCTAAATTAGTTGCAACTAAGACATCTCTCTTATCCTAGTGCCTTCAATCTGTCTCAAAACCTACATCAGCCAACCAATGGAAGTTTTTTTTTACAGTCCAAAAAAAAAAACAAATCTAGTATTTTGATTACTGGTCTTAATTTGTTTCACTCGTTGTCCATATGGCCAGTGCCCAGTGTTTTGGAATGTCCTTCCCCTTAATTAGACTTTTGAACAGGGAAAGCGATGTGTATTGCTTCACAAAGATCCTCTCAGGAGGGAAGGGTGGATTCGCCTGAAGTCCCTTTTGTTTCTTATCCCCAAGTTCATCAGGTGCCATGCAATAGTCCCCTTCTGTTTGACCTTCGACCAAAGGCCAAGCAAATGCATGGAAGGTTTTTGGGTCAAAGAAAGCAGAAAGGATGCCTTCTTCTCTGTCCATTCGGCCTTTGGACGCCATTGGACGGGAGGCAGGCAATTGTCCCAGTCCACCTTCAAGGATAAACCGTACTCGCCTGCCGCTGCTGCTGTGATTTTGGACACCTTTGTCACCTTGAAGATTAATGAATTAAAGATCCTCTGTTGATAATTATATAACATGTGGACGATAATGTAGGCAATGGGCGTGCAAACCTATGCTTCCCTTCTTTGTTGCTTTTTTTTTTTACGGTGGATGCTTTCTCGTATATCAATGTCTTCAAACTTTGGGTGTAAGGTTTGTCGTATTCTCTTCTGAAGTTGGCAGAGGCGACAAGTGGCCATGCAGTATGGACGATCGATGCTGGAAGAAATATTTTTTTTCAAACGCTATTCGGGTGGATTTTTTAAGTTGCGTAGGTTGCATCCGTTTGTTGTCACGAGGCATTTGGACGTCGTTAAGTTTGATTCCAACGGCCGAAAGTAGTGCTGTTAGGTGTCGATTCCACATGCACAAATTTCACTCTCCACACGGCACAAAAAAATCAATCCGACTTGCTAGAGATGGCAATTTACTTGGATCCTTTAGCCCAAAACCCGAATATAATAGATTTTATCCAATTTGCAGCGGATCCAGGACATATATGGTTGGTAGATTCCTGAAAATTATTGTAGCTTTAATAGATTCGATCCGTCCAATCTGCGCTGTTTAATTTTACTTACTCCGTCTCGTCCCACCCCAAGACAAGTATGGAATGAATAATGAGTAAGGTTTATCCGATCCATATTAATGTTACCACATATGATGATCGAATGTTGAATTACCAATCCACTATTATGCAAGATTATAAAAGTTTTCTTGTGCCGCAATAGCAGCTCTAAAGCATTTTCCAATCGTTTATAATGATATTATCAAATATTTTATCTTCTTTTAATTGACTTTCAATCTGGCATTTGCTGGTCAATTTCTACTATCAAATATGTATACAAGGCTGAAGCAGAGCTAGGATTAATTGTCACCATTCAATTCTCATTGGTTTCAAACTAGCAGGGAAAATCCCACTCTTGCTTGCATTCCATATTATATTTGATCCTCCAAATATATTCCATATCTAGGCATAGCATGTGGTCATTGTTGAACTGCGTGGATTTGCAATAATAGGATGTTAAGATGTTCATCATGAGCAGTTGCTTGAATGATCTCCGGAGTTCATTGTTGATTTATAACACTTTCTGTTACTTATTCAAACACGTTACGTTAGAACTTACGGACGGCCAAATGCTTCATCTTTTCTACGGTGCTCCTTATCCATCGTGTGTTCAAGTGGGTTTGGCAAGCTTGGCCAAAACTAGAATAATAAAGGCTTGTGCCGACCCGAGAGCCCCACGTGCGGTCCACGAAACTAGAAGCATGTGTTATGGGACATTTGTTAGTATTATTTGTTATTGTAATTAATAAAGTTTATAGAACTCGCTTGTTTTGATTGAAGTCCTATAATTGGTTCATGAATGATAGGGAAGAAATCAGAATGAAATCCACTGATTCACTAGTTTTTTTGTCAAATATATAACTTTTTAAAACTGAAATAAATCAAGTGAAACAATTTGAATTTCTTCGTCGAAGAAAAAGTTGATCAAACTGGATAAAATGTACCTTTTTTACTTTATAATTTTCTATCAAATAATCTCTTTGGCACCCAAACGTATCAACTTAGAAGCCTACGAGTTTCCCGTTTCTTTTGGAAATGAAAAACTATCCAACTAGAATAGCCAAATAGCATTATCTGGATTATTCAATCAAAAAAAACTTTATCCGGACCAAAGTTTGCCATTTCAGTACCGAATTACATACCGATGCCATACTAGCACAGTATCGGTACGATACGATATGAACTTTTTTTGGCGTATCGAGTGTCGGTACGCTACCTATATCGAGTACTGATAACAAATCGGTACAGTATGGTACGCTCTATATCCATTTGGTTCAGGCGGATACGATATACCATGATCCAAACTAATCTCTCCAACTTAGCCAAGTAATAATAGTAAACCTATGTGAGAACCAGATAAAAATGTCAATGGCATCCTTTGCTCTTTTTCTCTCACTCTCTTCTCATATTGTTTATTCATTATCTCAAGCTTTTGTGGTGACATAGTATATATTTCATAATCCAGATTTTTCTTTCAAAAAAGAAATGTACCATTTTTTCTTATTTTTCTTAAGTCGTAGGTTGGCTTAATTGTTCAAGGGTTTGAGTTACAATATTTATTTATTTCAAAAAAGAAAAAAAGGGGTCTCATAATAGCCTAGCTAATGCCTAATATTAACTTAGTAAACCGAACTTGGCTACTTTCAACCATATTGCTGAATTCTACTGTAAGGTCATTATCCCCTCTAGTAGAATCTCCAAAAATTATTGAAAAAATTAATGATATTTTCCTTTTCTTATATATTATTTTTGTCCTCTTATTTCCCTTCTTTCCTCATATGCAAGAGATATATTCGAGCATATTTAATTATGATATATATATATATATATATATATATATATATATATATATGACCTTGCAAATATAGTTTATTATGTATTCATGCTCTAAAATTACTAGTCGTATATATCTCTAAAAGCATCTTGTTTTTACAGGAATATCCCTCCAATTAGATTTTTGTCTGGCGATGTCAATATATTACCATTTTAAATGTAAGATAACTTTATCGCTAATACTCTTGATAGATTTACATAAAAATATAACCCTTTTCAATTTAAGATGAATATTTTTTTTAAGGAAGTTTAGGGTATGTGAAATAAAACTCAAAATGGTTATTTTTAATGCTATTACCCAAAAGTCTAATGAGAGGGGCATCTATTTAAAAGCATAATAAGTTGAGGGGTATATTTTTTGGAAGATAAATATAAAAACTACATATGCAAGGATACATGATAACAAACTCTTAAATTACTTGTCTAAAAACTACATATATTATGCTAGATGTAGACCTACCCTTGACCTAGTCACATTCTAAAATTTTGGCTCAACTAGATTTAATTAAAAATTATCAAAAATTTCAAAACAAAAATAATAGTAAATATACTTATCAAAAAGTTAATAATGATGAATATAACAAAAGAATTGCTCATATATTTTTGAAGACCGAAAGTAGAAAATTATACAAAGCTCCATAATCATTGCATTAGGTCAGTAGTTCCAAAAAAAATATTTTTTTCTTAGAATGAAAAATCAAATTTTTTTTCTCTTCAATAAAAACCATGCTCTCCTCTTCGATGGTATCATAGTATACTGGTGAGTCAGATTTATCAAATCTAGTGATAACTAAGATTTTTTTTTTGTTGATGATTTTGTTATGCCACTTGGATCCTTGAGGGATGAGGAATAGCCTCTCCTAATCTCTCCCTCTATACACATGCACACAAGCATATGTATCTATTAAATAGAAAGGAGAGAGAAAACTAAACCTCTCTCCAAACTTCATTTTTTTAAAAAAAATTGTAAAAAAATCATCTAAAATATCCACATTTTGTAAAAAATAAAAATTATCTATGAAAAAATATTTTAGAAATTCATGTATATTTGAATATAGTATAAAATACTGTGAAATCTCTCTCAACCAAATTAAGAAAGATGGATCTTTTTTTTGCCAAGGGAAAAATTTTTTAGGAAGTCACGTATATCTAAATATATTAGAATTCACCATGCATAGGAAAGAAATATTTTAGAAAGCGGAATTTCTTTCTACCAAATTAAAAAAGAGGGTTTTTTATTTGCTAAGAAAAATATAAAGAAAAAAAAATCAAATCCATCGAATTCTCTATTTTCTATAAGATCTGACTAACCATGAAATTCTTTTTGTCAATATATGATCTATCACATATATTATATTTTTTTAGTAACAATAGACTTAAAAGGATCTGTGAAATTTTATAGGTTGAATTTAATTTATTTATACTATCTAAATTTAAAGGGCATCCACGGCCTCCTAGAGCTCAATGACAAATACAATTATAGTATCTAATTTTAAATTATTTATAGGAAAAAAGAGTGCAACTTTGGTCAAATCGCATACTCGCCGTTGGAGTACCGTCCGTCCCGCCCTGGTTAGTCTGGCTAACCGTTTCCTGAAATCCGTCACACCAGTTGCCGTCATTGTGATGATACTTAAGAATCCTACATATGGGTTGCCGGCTTTCCGTAGTTTCAAAGTCCTAGCCGGACTCAACCTCCTCCTTCCTCCTTCGGCTCTTCGATAACCTGCAAAGAATCCCACTCCGTCTAGAATATCACTTTCCTTGGAATTCTTCCGCCCTTTATACGCGCTGGTGGCCTGGGGGACAGAGAACGGAGAGATGACATCGCGGCCAGCGGAGGAGGAGCGATGTCATTGGGGCTACCGGCGCTTCGCTTGGAGATGTACGGCGGCGGCGCTGCATTGCCGATCAAGGCGGCGCCCGGCGCCGTCCGATGCCATCCGAGGTCGTCAATCTTGGGGTCGCGAGAGAAGGAGGCCAGTTTCTTCCGGCGGATCCGGAGGACCCTTTTAGGAAAAAAATTCGGGTTTTTCGCCCTGCTCTTCGTCTCGGCCGCCGCCTTCTTCTTGCCCGCCTTTCGCCTCAGCAAAGGTTCAATTTTTGGCCCTTTCATCTCTCCTTTTCCGTCCCTCATTCTCTCTTCTTTGCTTCTAGTCGTTCTTGATTCTTTTATGCGTTTTGTTTCTTTTAACTCAAAGATGTAATCTTGGATTCGTATCCATTATCTTGACGCCTGGCACCAGTTGATCATGTTTTGAGACTTAATACTACTTTGAATGTATTGGTTTAACTGCATTATTGTTCGTTCTTGATCTTTCGTGCGTTTCTTTAACTCAAAGTTGCAATCTTGAAGTTTTTTTTCCATTATGTTGATTGCTTCGGTTTGGCCAGTCGATCATGATTTCAAAGGAGTATTTTGATTATATTACTTGACTTGGGTTATTGTGGATTCTTGATCTTTCATGTGTTTCTTTAACTCAAATTCGTAATCTCGGATGTTCCTTTGAATTGGATGCCTTGTTTTGCTCAGTTGATCATGATTTGAGACCTAACAATACTTTGGTTCTATTAGTTTAATTGAGTTATTGTTGATTTTATAGTCTCATGCGCTTCCTTGACTCAAAGACATAATCTTGGAATATATCCATTATCTTGATGCCTCAGTTCGACAGTTGATCATGATTTGAATCAGTATTACTCTTACTATTAGTTTAATTGCATTATTGTTGATTCCTAATTTTCATGTCTGTCTTTAACTTTCAAAATGCAATCTTGTAACATACCGATTATCTTGATGCTGCAGTTTGGCAGTTGACCATGTTTTGTTTGCTTTTCAGGGATGATGGCAATATTGTGAATGTGGATATTTTATTTGTATTTTTGTGATCAATGGGAAGAAAGAAAGGTTGCAGCAAATTCACATTTTCCTTTGTAGAGTATAATCATGCAACAAGATGTTTATGTTTCAATTTTTATATATAGTTAGAGAAACTATATGCATCGATCGCTGTCAAGCATCCGGGCCGGTCATTGTGGCTCCTAAAATCTTTATTTCCAAAACCTCCTCCAAAAAAAAAGACTTGTTAAATATATGAAAAGATTGTTCTGTTCCCAAACATGAGACCACTATCATATATCTTAGAGCCATTTCCAGTAGATTGTCACTTCTTCATCATGGGGGCTTTCCTGCTCACTGTGACAGGTCAAGTTACGATGGATATGGAATCTACATTTCATCAACACCCAGCAAGTAATGAATCTGCGACTTGGCATTCTGGGAGATATTGGCAGCCAAAGGGCATTCCTACACCACATCCTTGTGGAAATTTCTCATATCCTCCTCCACCACATGATAAGAAGCGTACTGGCCCGCGACGTGAGTATACTGCTTTTTTCTTGTCTAAGTTGTTGTAAAAGTATATTAAGATGCCAACCATTTTGTTCATCACCTTTCTTTAGCTTGTCCTGTTTGCTATGTCCCTGCGGAACAAGCAATGGATTCTATGCCAACTTCATTATCAGTATCGCCTGTCCTTAGGGATCTAAATTATGTCATTGAGGAAACCTCAGTCAAAACTGAATTGGAAGGAGGCTCAACATTTGGTGGACATCCGACTCTGCAGCAGAGAAATGAGTCCTTTGATATAAAAGAGTCAATGACTGTGCATTGTGGGTATGTATATTTGTGTCTTCACATTTTTTTCTTGCCTAAGTTAATTGGTAAAATACTCTTACCTTAGTTTGAACAGTATGTAGAAACTCTTTTCATTGATACTCAAACTCACTCATTGTTTACTGGCATTGATCAGATTTGTTAAGGGGATGAAACCTGGACGTGGTACTCTGTTTGACATTAATGATGCTGATCTTCTTGAGATGGAGCAATGCCATGGAATAGTTGTTGCTTCGGCTATATTTGGTACAAATTGTGCTGCACTTTTTTTTCTTCTTGATCCTGCTCCCCTTCTTCTAAATTCTAAATGATATGTTTCCTCTTATGACTATCCTTTTTTGACCAGGAAATTATGATATAATGCAACATCCCAAAAATATAAATGAAGCTACAAAGAGAAGTGCATGCTTTTACATGTTTGTGGATGAAGAGACTGCAGCCTACATAAACAACTCAACAGAACTGGACAGGACAAAAAGAGTCGGGCTGTGGAGAGTGGTTGTTGTCCGAAACCTTCCTTATGATGATCCAAGGCGCAATGGAAAGGTACTGTCTTCTCATGGACTTCTTATAGAAGTCAACTATATAGCCTCCACTCCACGATCGTAGAACAAATGTTAGGATACATTTGGAAAGTATTAATGCAAGGTTAAAAATATAATGTACCATTTTTTGAGCAATTTATCCACATCCTTCCTTTCACTGTTTTTTTTTAATAATTATGAAATTCAAACTTTTTTTTAATACCCATAGTTAAACTTGCAAGCATTCTGTTGATCCTGTCTGTTTATATCACTTTTGAAACTATAGTACAAGAAAAACAAAAAACTAAAAAAAGCTATGTCTGAGTTTGTACAGATTAAGTTGATACAATCTTGATATCTTTTATCTCATGGATTAAGTTGATACCATCTTCAGCTCATTTATTTCAAAATTAATTGCCTGTTCTCCAATCACCCTAGGTGTAGGTTTTCTTCTTCTCCTTATTTTCATTGAAGTCTCATATGTAAATAACGAAGAATGAATCTGAAATAGTGCATTTAATGCAGGCTCAGCCTTAGTCTGTTTCATGCAAAAGTTGATACTCTTGCCCAGAGATAATGCATTTTGTTTTCATTGGAAACGTGCAAAGTGGGAAATGGTTGCCATACACTTCTGGATTTTAGAAGGAAAAAACATGAAACATATTGCTTGAAACAAAATGTCTTGGGTACATTTAAACCCACATTGCACAAAAAGATCCTTTAATGCAAATATTTGCATGTCATAACCATTGGAAAGGGGGAGGATAATGAGTTTAGAGAAAAGAGAAAGGAGGGTAATTATCTGGGAAGGAGACATAAAACAAAAACAAAAAAAATCAGTGTCAAAGTCAAGTAACTATACTTTCATAAAAGCAACAAGGATTTGAAACTGGATTCCATTTAGTTATTTTGGTAGCACCAAGAGACAACCATTTAAGGCCCCACTATTTTTCAATCGAGTCTCGCCTTCAGAAAGCTCGAATTCAGATCGAGTAGAATTGCTATATGTTCCCTTCAGCTCCCTTGCCCATGCCCCAAAGAAAAAAGAAACAAAAAAACAAAACTAGAAAAACCAAAATCTATTCCATCAGAAAGGCACCCAAGGAAAACAAATTGCAAAAAAAAGCAAAGACATATATGTTGAACTTAACTTGATGCAAGGTCTAAATTTTAATCTGAGACTTATGTTTTAATTTTCACATTTCCACTTTTTTAAAGACTGGCCTGCTTAAAACCAGGTGGCCTGCCTTTTGAATTCACAAACTTGTGAGTTAAGTACTATTTTATAGTATGGAGCTCTAATCTTGGGGATGTTTATTGAGTAACCAAAGTACACATTTGAGGGAGATGGGTAAAAACTTCTTGCTGCTTATGAATTTACCAGTCTTGGTATTTGAGATGTGGTTTTGCTAATAAGTTTGTATTAGGACAAGCCTCTGATAATGCCAATTGAGATTTTTAATGAACTAGGCTTTATCCTATTGGTTACATTCCTCCTCCATTTGAATAATTTTGCACTTCAAACCTTGAGGAGGTTCATTTTCTTTCAAATGGTTGGTCATCCACCACTGTTATTCTCTAAAATAAAAGTTTCCAATTGAGTTAGTGGGTCTGGGATATATTTTGGCAAAATTGGGTTTCGAGGTTGTCAATTTGGGTGGATGAACAGTTGCAGTATGAAGGCTAGTTTCCTTGTGTATGCTACTTTGATATCTTAGTAGAAGTTCATAGTCATTTTCACTTTAAGGAGCTAATGTTTCTTCGTATGTATGCTTGGAGGATTGTTTATTGCTTTCAAAAAACTTTTATCATCCAATGACTTGCTGATGGATCAATACTTGAAAATTATCAGACTATCTTTTTTTACGATTAATAAGTTAAATTAACTCTAAATGCATTACACTTATATGTATAATTCTTGTGATACTATTTATGTTTAACAGGTTCCCAAGCTTCTACTTCACAGACTTTTTCCTAATATACAATATTCAATATGGATTGATGGAAAGCTTGAGCTCGTTGTGGACCCCCATCTTATACTAGAGCGGTAAACTTCATGAGAAACTTTCTTTATATATTTCTTGTTCAAAATTAATTACATTTATGCCAAGTTTAATCCTTCATGCAAACATTTCAGAACATATGGTTCAGATAAATGCTAAACTTCAACTTGAATATGTACTCTAGTTATGCATTTTTATCTGTCCTTTACAGAAGTATCTTGATTTGAGTTTTTGATGTTGCTTGATCTAGTCAAAACACTTTCGCAAGTTAGTGTCATTAGCACTTGGGGATTGCATCAGTCTTTTGTAGCATTGCCAATTTTTTTTGAAATTTTTGAAGTACAGATGTCTGGTTTTCGTGATATAGACTTGTCTGGAGAAGGTTGAGGTCTATGATTCACTAAAGGAGAAAAAGGTTCTGATCCCAAAAGTGCAGTAATGAGGAAATATAGCTATTATGGTTATATATGCAATTTATTTTGATTTATACAATAAATTTGGTGCAAAAGGAGGTAACAACGAGGTTGACAAAATGCCAGAGATTATGAGGAGAGAAGATTAGGAGATAAAATATCACGTTAGGTGGAATTAGAGAAATTATACAGTGATGAAATGATATTCATCAATGTGGTAATAACTCAGATGATGTGATATGTATATTTTGGCAAGTAGTTATCTGTGTGATATCAATATTTACTTGAGTCTTCACATGACCAATCATGTTCTAGATTCATATCCTGTCTACTCTTAGTTTGTGTCCATCTTTTATAAAGTTTCTTACCAAAAAACAGTTTTATTACCATTGTAAAGTGGACATAGCAAATGACAATGTCAGACAATGTGATATTCACATCTATGACAATGTGGTAACATAATCAACGTCTACATGTCTTTGATTAAGTGGTCTACATTAGTTGATTCATCTTGTTAATAATTAGTTACTTTCATCAATGTTTCTATTAGAGTGTACCCTTGCCTTAAGGAAGGCTAAGAAACAGGAAGTAAAGGTGGAATATTTTATGTTTTTTCGCTTTAACATTATATTACTAAATTTGTGGTTAATCTTGATACGATCTGGCAAGAATAATGTCAGGCTTGTTATCATGCAAAACTTTACATCTCATCCACTCCATTTCTTTATAAAGTTCCTTACTATGCACCACTTCTTTCTCCCGAACAAACACTTGGTGTATGATCTCCTCCATTATATTGTATCTGGGTTGTTGATGCACTTACCACCACCATGACCACATCATCTCATGCCATACATCTCCATTGCTATTGCCCTCAGTTAGTGTCCATCTTTCATATATTTGTTATTTAAATGAATTGATAAGGGGTCGGTGTCAACCTAGAAATGTACATGGAATGCTTCGTAGGACATGTTTAAAGTTTCATTGAAGTATAAATAGGTCTTGTGTACGAACTAATTGCAAGCATTTTTAAATAGAGAATTTAATTAAACTTAATGACTAGATTTAACAGAAAGGGAACATTTCTTGCTACTAGTTATTATGCACTAGACTGCGGTGCATGCAATGTACATGTGCTTTTAATTTTTTTAAGATAAAATATGTTCAGATAACTAAATAATAAATGCTAGATGAAGGATTTGAACCTTCTACCTTGTGGTTAAAACACGTGTTCTAACCAACATGGGATGAGAAATGTAGATGCCAAGCAGGGTGGAAGAATGTGGGTCAGGGTCCATGGATCTTTAGTGCACCTCGAGCATGGTCACATTGCAGGATATTATAAAGTAAAATATGTGTAGATTCATGGCTGCTAAAGATCTAAGATTTAGAATAATTTAAATAAACTTTGAAGTTATTGCTATTTTTTCTAATGCATAATATCTCATCTTCACCTCTTGGTTAAGAAGTATCTCTCCTCCTCCTCTCTTGAAAGTTATTAGAGTCCGGATATGCTAAGATATCTTCCGTAGTCTTTGAATTCTTTCTTTCTTTCTGAATTAAATTTTCTCACCTGTTGCTTTTTGAAGTTAGCATGAGCATCTTTATTACTATGTACTGTTCTCCTTTTCTTATTCTCAAAGTCCAGCAATTGTAGAAACCCTTCTATCTTTATTACTATGTATCTTTAAACATTTTAAGAGAGAAATCATTAGAATTATTGTAGAAATACTTTAAAGCCTACGTGGAATCATTTGATTAGGGTTATTCTTGGGATTGAAAAATTGGGAAACTAATAACTTTTATATAGTTTAAGGATACTGATTTAAGGATGCAGCTCCTTTGAATGTGTTAATGGGCATGCTTGCATGGGTTGTTATGTTTTTAAGTTTTTTTGCATCAGTTGCTTGTTTTTGCACTTTTGTATTACCATATGCCGATTGCATTACTAGCAGAACTCAATAGGATATAAAATGAGTTGGCTTTTCAATGATAGAAAGATTATAGCAAAAAAAAAGACTGAAATAATTTACATAAGTGTAGTGGTGATTAGGACGTTGAGGTAGATTTCTGTGTAAAACCCTAAAAGAAAATTAAAAACAAATTTATTGGAGGAAGCTTAGAAGATGCTTAGGAGCCTTCCGCTATCATGCATAATGTGATGGACAACCAACTGACATGGTACGCTTATGTGCCAAGGAATTGGAGTGGGATTCTGGGTTCATGGGCCTACCAGCGAAAAGGATCTTTTACCTGTTAATGCATTGATGCAGTCTTCCAGAAAGGGTTAAATGAATCTCAATATGCTAGCAGGGTTTATCTTTCATAAAAATTCAATGACTGCATGACTACATGAACTTTAAAGTCTCAAGTAGATTTGAGAAGGCTTTAGTTTGTAATTTTCTTTACATACGTCATGCTTACGTATGCCGTGCCTGGTAAAATAGTCATCTACCATTTGCAAGATGAGTTTTTTCGCATTATCTTTTTCAGTATTAAAAATTGATAAAATTTAGTATCCTCAAGCTTAAATATTTATTTATTTATTTAGTTTTTGCCATGATGTTAAGAGTGCACTAAACCCTGGGCATCATTGTTTCTGGTACATTTCACTTGTAAGATCCATCTTTAGCAAGAAAAGAGAGATATCCCACCCTTTTCATTGTCATATATGCAAGTCTTTGGACTCAGACTAGGTGTGCGCAGGCCAGCTAATGCGCTCAAAGTTGGGTGGATTTATGGATTTTCTTTATATTTCTCATCAGGAAATATGAAGACCACTAAGCTTGCTTCTCTTGCAGCACAATAAATAGTAAATACGTAGGTCTGTGCTCCTATTGATAGTTGTCCTTAAAAAAAGCATCTGATTGTCATGTTATTTTTTTTTCTTCAAAAATGCATTTTATCTGTTTGTTGGTTGTATTATCATAAACTAGCTTGGTTGAGATGTGGAACTAACACTTGTGTATTTACGGTGAGTTTGAATATCGCCGTACCATGACCTTAGTAATTATGCAACTTATTAATCCTACATTTTTCTCGGTTTCAATATACTGACCTGTTTATTTATCTATTTATTTTAAATTGACGATGCTATTTCTCTGTTTCAGACTCTTGTGGCGTGAGAATGCCACTTTTGCAATCTCTAGGCATTATAAACGGTTTGATGTTTTTGAGGAAGGAAAGGCTAATAAAGCTGCTAAAAAATATGACAGTGCCTCCATTGATGCACAGCTCGAGTTTTATAGAAGAGAGGGCTTGACTCACTATTCTCCAGACAAGCTTCCTATAACAAGTGGTGAGTGCAGGATCATGCTTTAGCATTTCCTTTTATTTTCATCCGATAACTTAGTTCTATGACTTTTGAGGCTTGCAGATGTCCCTGAAGGCTGTGTGATAGTCAGAGAACATATCCCCATAACCAACCTCTTCACATGTCTATGGTTCAACGAAGTTGACCGTTTTACCTCAAGGGATCAACTTAGTTTCAGCACGGTGAGGGACAAAATAATGGCTAAAGTAGATTTGAAGCTCAACATGTTTGATGACTGTCAAAGACGTAACTTTGTTAATCAGGTAGCAACAGTCTCATTTATTATCATATTGGTAGACTTTCTTTGTTATGCGATACATAGATACTAAAAATTGGCATTAGTTTGTTCTTTTCTCTATGTAATTAATTTGTTTTGGCATCTAGGTATATCATAAAGATGTGATGCGACAAAAAAGCAGCCCTCCTCCACGACTATCATCTAATATTGAATCACGTAGTAGTAATTCACAATCAGACAGGACCACAAGATTTCAACCAGGGAAGCCAGTCAGGAATGGGAGGTATAAGAAACCACGTTCGAGATGCCGACACTCAGGAAGAAAGACGTTTTAGAAAGAAGAATTGTTCCAATGCATCCTTTTCCTGTGCCAGGGGAAATAATAACCACAGGTCAAGGTGTTTGGCAATTGCACTTCAGCAGGCTTGGAATTGTTAATATTTATTTTGTTTTGTTGTAATTATTAGCAGATTCAGAATAAACTGCATACGAGATGATTAAAGGAAAACAAGTCTGTTGTTTATTGTTTATTTTTTTAACTTTTATTGGGTGTGGGGAAAGGATGAGAGGGTTGGGCTGCTGCAGATATATTAGGGTGGGCGTGCTTATAGATAAACTGGTCTTCTGGTCCTCTGAAATATCAACTGTCCTCAGTCTGAGGTCATGTAAAGTTCTGCAAAGAAAAATAGGTTCTTTAACTCTTTTTGAATATACCACCAAAAGAAAAAAACTCTATCCAAATATCATATTTCTTCCTATCCTCTTCCTCTCTCTCTCTCTCTTTTTATTATGATGATTGATAACAATTTTATATATCCTTTTTAACTTTCACTAAGTCGATTACTATCACAAGTTACTTTGACACATTTAAACTCTTGGTTCTCAATCTCAACAAATGAATCTTATAACAATTCTTTTTTTGAAAGGAGAAAAAAAAGAGAAATAGAAGTGCACATTCCAGGCCTAGGACATTGTTATCAAAATATATATAGATAATAGAAGATTTTTCAACTCAGGAACATTCAAGGATGGGTGGTTTCAACTCTGAACTTTTATCATATATATATAGATAGATAGATAATCATCCAGGATTGATCTAATCATGTTATATTTAAAATATATATTTTGAAGTTTAATTAATAGGATCTCCTGGATTGTGGTTGCATTTGATGGGCTCCTGTCGGTGGTGGTGGTGGTCTCTCTCCATTGTGGTAGCCCACCCGTTGAATTGTTGTGAACTGTCAGAATGTGGCAAGCCAGCCTATTGGCAATCAAGAGATGGGCATTTTGGATTGAAAAGAATATACCAACCAACTAGAATACTACACTGCCCTATTGGCTTCTACTAACTATTATAATGGCAACAAGAATGTATTGTTATAATGGCAACAAAAATGTATTGTTACAATTGTCACAGCCAGCACCTCACCTAATAACCCAAATATTATTTGAGTTTTTTGATCCTATATAGTACTCAAGATCTACCCAGCGAATAACTGATATAAAACTAAACACACGCCCGCTCGGATCGTCTTTGCCAGGCTAAGTATCCAAATCCATTCAAATCCAATCACAAATACCACGATTAGCTCGTGGTTAGCTCAAATATATTCGTGCTACAGTATCCTCTAGTTCAGATAGATAATAAGCCGGGTCCACTATGATACTATTTACAACAACCCAGGACTTCATCCAAAAAGACTAGCCAAATTATATTTTGTGGGTTTCTTAGTCCTGTATAAGCACCTAAGATCTCCTCAGCAAATAACTGATAGGGACTAAACATACGTGGCTCCTCACAACAATATTATTATGTTATTACACGAATGTATTCATTTAAGTACCATTCTCCCTTGCATTTTCAACCTGGAGGTCATCAAGAGAGGTGAAATCTAACAGGAAGCAATATAGTAGATGTCACAGCAAGGTGAAAGAGAAGGTAGTTAGCATATCATTGTTTACTACCACAATAAATGAAGGTTTTGATGAGCCCTTGGAATATATCATACTATTATACCCTTATTTGCTGTCAAGACCCTACGCAACAAAACTTTCTTTGTCCAATTCTTTCCTATCCTGAACGATTCCGTCCATCGACCATCGCTGATTGTTTGGTGAAGTGGCAAAAGGCCGAACAAATATATCACAAGATACGATCCGCCCGAGAAGATCTACCTCTGCAAGCATCTTGCCAGCCCTAGCCGAAACCCAAAAGCAAATCACAAACTTTTACATCCGAGTTTTCTCATTATCTACTCGGAAGTCATCTCTTTCTCCGATACTCTTTAAGAAATTGATCTGCGCTCACCTCCTTTTACATTTGCACTGCATGCTTCATCATGTTGATGAGCTTAACCTCTTAATAAACTTGGGTGGATTATTCCTCCCTTTCATCAACATATAAAAACAAAAATGATCACAGCCAACATCGCTGGGTTGATATAGTTTTCTTTGACATAATTTAGCAAGAAAGGCCAGCCAACAGGTGGGTTGGGCTAGCATGTCTTGATGCTAACATTGCACCAAACTCCAAAGCTAGTACGTATTCCTTAATCTCTCTATCCTTCTTCACTCTCCTTAGGCAGCAGGATTCATTGGTCATCACAAAAATTCCAAGTTCAACAGTGCCCAAAACCAGAACCCTTCGCCTCTCTTCTCTTGATCTTCTGGTTCTTTCAGAATGGAGGAATAAGGGTTGCTCTAAGTTCTCTCGGGCAGCATACTTTTGACCCTTCTAATCTTAGTCTATTATGCATTTCTGGGTGTAAGTCGAGCACCCTGTGATGTGCGGCAAGAAACCTTTTACCCACTTGTGTTATCTTGGCTGCATTTCATAGTACTAAGAATTTCTGCTCTCGTTCTTTCTTTTTTTGGGCGTAAAGAAGAAGTTTGTTCTCTCATGGGCAGTCTTTTGGCATTCAAGGCATTCAAAGGTACAGGATTTGTGCCAGAGAAGTTATAGGATACCTCAAATTTTCATCCGTCAGCCTAGCATTGCTCCCTCAGGGAATCATATCAACATTCTTTTTGTTGGTCCCAGCAGAATGAAAGCAGAGAATGGGGCATTGTATCCTGTTCTTGGCCTTGCTTCCATTATAGCCTTCATATGCATATCACTTCGGGGTCTGGAATTCCATTCTGTGGAACCCAAAATGAGCTTTGTGAAAAGAAATGGGGCTAACTTCATGGTAGATGAGAGAGCATTTTATGTGAATGGGTGGAATTCTTACTGGTTGATGGATCAGGCTGTGGAGGAATTCAGCAGGCCTAGGGTCAGGAAAATGTTTCAAACTGCTGCAAAGATGGGTCTAACTGTCTGTAGAGCTTGGGCCTTTAATGATGGTGCCCACAATGCACTGCAGGTTTCTCTCGGTCGTTTTGATGAAAGGGTCTTTAAGGTATCAAATTCAGATCTCCTTTCTTTCCCTTATAATTATAACAATTGTATATTTGGTCTTCTGAAGGAGAATACATCTTATTTCTCTGCAAAACGAAATGAGCACTACTTTTTGGAGTTGTTCTCTTTGATCTTTTGCAGAAAAAAAACCCAAAACAAAAACATATTTTTTCTCTGTGCATTTGAATCATGATCTAGTGTAGTTTTGTTCAATGTGTCTTCCGTCTATACTAGCTATCATTGTCTACATGCTGAACTAAAATACTCTGCTTTTCATTCATTTTCTTGACTTGCGTATGTCTTTTTTATCTGTTCATAATTTGCTGCCATTTGTTTGTCTATAATGATAACTGGAAAGATGGCAGGCACTGGATTATGTCATTGTGGAAGCCCGTAAACATGGAATCAGGCTGCTTCTCAGCTTGGTCAATAATTTAGAACACTATGGCGGGAAGACGCAGTATGTTAGATGGGCATGGGAGGAAGGCATTGGATTGAGCTTTTCGAATGATTCCTTCTTCTTTGATCCAACCATTCGCCGCTATTTTAAGGTTTACCTGAAGGTAATATTCACTGCTTTAGAAGCTTATTCATTTAAACAGATTCTTGGGGATTGATTTCCAGAGTTGTATTGTCCATGTATAATTATCCCAGAAAGGCATATAAAAATACAATGACAAGTGCCTCTTTTAGCTTCCATTAACAAAAGCTTGGCAACCAGCGTCCCTGGATTTCAAATTGAACTGCTGTAAAATTTTATATTTATCATCTAGTTCTCCTTTTCACAGACTATTTTGGCAAGGAAGAACCACTTGACTGGAATCGAATACAGAGATGATCCCACCATCTTTGCATGGGAGTTGATGAATGAACCGCAGTGTATTTCTGATGCATCTGGTGACACTCTCCAGGCAAGCCTGTTCTTAAAACCTGCTTCTCCATTTATATTTTGCTGGTCATTGTTAGAAAGATGCAATTCCGCATTTTGGTCGGTGGTGGTGTGAAATGGGATAATCAAAAGATGAAACTGGTATCGAGGTATCAACACTTTCTTGAAACAAATATATATCCTTCAATTGAATGAAGAAAAGAGTTGCGATGCATCTATGTTTTCACTGTTGAAATGTTTCTTCTGTGAATATAATTAAGACTGGAAGACTGAGCATTCAAAGAGGTCATACTCTATGACCATCATTAAAGTTGAAATCTTGGCTAGAACTATATTGTAGTAAACATAGTCGATACGCATCTAACTCAGCTTCCTAGTCTATATATTATTTTACTGTCAGCATATACTCATATAGTAAGGGTAAATTGAAGTGATGAGGACCAATCGATGGGTAATTAGGATTATCTCAATCAATGACTGAGCTCTGCATGAATAGGTCTTTGCATTTGATCTAATGCTCATTAAGAGGTCTTTTTGTTTCAGCAATTCATGATTGGCAAAAGCATAATAGGATGATGCTGCTAGTAACTTTATGGAACATATCTGTCTATCAATGCATTTGTGCATGCATAAATAATCAGAAGAGACCTACATATCTAATAATAAGTGACAAAATATAACAGAGCACTGCAGATTTCCTTCATAATGTTTACAGATTGCAGTTAATTTTCAGTCCAGGCAACTAGGCAGGGACTGTCCATATAGACTATTTTAATCCTCTAATCACATCATGTTTGCGCCTTTGTACAAAAGCCGGAGTAGTTGATTCAGTAGTTCTTTAGTGTTGCATCACAAGGTTTCATCGATCCATTGGGTTTTTCTACACACAAAAGAAATGTTGATTCATTGGTTGCAAAGAATTGCAGGATTGGATTGAAGAAATGGCAGAATATGTGAAGTCAATTGACAAGAAGCACCTGCTGACAATTGGACTCGAGGGATTCTATGGCCCCACAAGCCCTCCAGAGAAGCTGAGTATGAATCCTGGAGAATGGTACAACACTATAGGATCGGATTTCATCCGTAACTCTAAGATCTCAGCCATCGACTTTGCCTCCGTGCATATTTATCCTGACCAATGGTAACCAACAAAATCCATAAATATTTCTCTTTCTTTACATCTTGCTATTGATAAGACTTAGTCATCTGCACTGATGGAGAAGGAATTGATTGTCATGGTGAATTTGCTAGGCAAAAAACTTGGCCGAGATGTGAAACTAATCATTCGCATCTTTGATGGGAGGTTTCAAATGCTGGGTCTCATTTATTCTTGTCAAAAGTTAAGGCTAGAAAAATTTGTTATTTTGCAGGTTGTTGGAAGCAGAACTTGATGAAAAATTGGAATACATTTCCAAATGGATGACCTCTCACATTGAAGATGGGGATAGAGAGCTAAAAAAGCCTGTCTTGTTCACCGAATTCGGGCTCTCAAACAAGAACAAGAACTTTGATCATTCGCACCGAGAAGCATTCTATAAGTCTATATTTGACACCATATATGAGTCTGCAAGGAAGAATGGGGCTGGGGCTGGTGCCTTCATCTGGCAGATCTTGGTCCCCGGAATGGAAGAATACAATGATGATTTTGGAATCATCCCTGGGGAGAGGCCATCAATTGATAGGCTGATAAAGGAGCAGTCATGTCGGCTAATGGCTTTGCAACACCAGCATGACTTGTCGAGAAGAAGTTCCAAAGGAATCTGCTAAAGGAGATCATAGAACTCGAATATCATTTCTTTCCTCTACTTTTCATTTAGACCTTTGTTTTAGTGAAAGATGGGGCACCTTCTCATGATCTAAAATTTGCTTAGTGGAGAGCAAACAATCCTGTGAATTTATTCCTTTGGTTATTTTTCTTTTGATTTCACTCTACTCCTCTTGAAGTGGAGTGGTACTGTAATACACTCTGATAAGAAAATGAAAAGTGAGGTGCTCTACTTTCATGTATTCCTTGCCATGGTAGTTGTTTATCTATTTGGGCTCTCTTTCAAAATCTCATGCAGAAACTTACCTGAAGAGTGTAAAGTTGGTATTTTTGCTGAACACGGCTTATCACATATCTTATGCACTGCTGTTTTTTTTTTTTTTTTGATGTCACACATGAACTTGTGTGAAACTTCGCAGACTGCTGATATTGGCTCATTATGTGCAGAGTAAAGAGAGATAGGGGAAAAAATAGTGGACTGCAAGATTTTATGGTGTCTTTTCAATAGAATCTAGTTCAAAATTAATTGTGAAAAATTCTTCATGCAGTTGGTATATTTCTGTTACTTCTCTTGTGAATTATTGCAGTTGTGAGGATCCGTGCGGGTGTGTGTTTAGTCCCACATTAGTTATTCGCTGGATAGATCTTGGATACTTATACAGAATCTTGGATACTTATATATATATATATAATAAAAGACATATATGGACTTTCTTTTTTGAACACTAGTATGTCAATGTTGAAATGCAGGACCTCCTCCTAAATGGGCAAGGTGAAATATTTGGGCTTAAGGGCAGTTTGCAGCTACAACTTGATTTATATTTAGTTGCTCTCGTAGAGTGCAAGAAAAGGATAAACAAGTAGCACCATCAACTTCGCATAAAGACAAAAACACACAGATGACTACTCAAACCAAAGCCACATTCTATTTTAATACAGGTCCATTAAACATAATAGGAAGCAACATTATTTATCTGAGATAGCCGGACCTTAGCTTACTCCCAGACTCACCACATAAAACCACACACACAACTTACCACAACCAAGCCCTTAATAACATGCATCATTTAATATGCTTTCATTTTCCACAGCTGCAACCAGCGCAGGTGCAGTTGGAGCTGCACCTGCAGTCAGGCTCGGCAGCTACCGCGACCTCAACGACTTCCTCAGAGTAGCTGCAACAAAATGATGCAATTCAAAACATTAGGACTTGCGCCGAACTAAAATCTTTAGAACAGCTCGTTCATTATTGGACATATATATGGCCTATATATGACGCTTGTGAGGCTCAACTGGTGAAAGATTTGGGTCTTTCCTTGAAGCCCAGGAGCTTAAGCTCGATCAAAGAGGCATTATGTGCGAATTATATAATCTTCAACCAGTTGAGCTCTTCACAATCCAAGCCCATGTAATAATTAATTGGATATGCCGGATCAACTTTGAGTTATTTCTTTTTCTTTTAAATATCTAGTATATAAACCATGCATGCAATGATGGGCATGCACTAATGGGCACGGAGAGCCAGATTTATTATTCATTTATTGATTCTGATCAATACCTCCTTTCAGTCTCGGTGATCACGATGCCGTAGCCATTTCCCTTCTTCCTGCAGTCACCAAATAGGTTCGTTAGCTTAGTGCCACTTTTCTTTTGAGAACATCTGTAACAGAAGCTACCATCCTAGGCCAGTGGGCTTATGTACCAAAATTCCGAACTCTAAAGTTACCCCAGTTCCTCTAAACCATTTGGATCCGAATGATATGTATATCAAACTCTGCAATGGTATGCTTCGTGGTTTAAAATCTGCTGCAAATATCATTTGCAAAAAAGAGCGAGAAATATGGTCTCATCAGATGGATCCTGACCATGAAGTTGTTTTCATCACTCTTACCAGCCAAATCCTTGGTTATGCTTGGGAAGAGAGCATGGGAGCAATAACTAGGAGAGTTAATTTCCAAAGAGGATGCAGAATGCTACTAAATGGAAGATTCTAGCTATTTATTAGCTGAAATTGAAAACTTGAAGCATATTAACTATTTGATGAGAGATGTTCAACCTGTGAACATGTACCACCTCAATAACCAAAGAGTTTAACATGACTAGCAGGAATAATTAAAGACCACCTCATGACCTGCCGCTCCTAAATACGTGTGAGCCAGAGATTCAATTGTGAGAGACTACTTACACGCACTGGCTCTTGTCAGCGCAGTCGCAGTTGCCGCAGGTCGACATGGTGATCGAATTGCTAAAATGGGGAGGGATGAGAAGATGGCAGCTGACCGGAGAGAGAAGGTTTGCTAACTTCTGGCTGGGTGGAAAGAGGCTTGGCTCGACCCATATTTATAGGCGCTTCAAGGATGAGTAAAGCGAGTGTGGCCCTGCGGATCACTCGCACTATCGACATTCGGGAAGGGCTCACGCCCCAAGAAACCATCCAAATGGAATCTCGATACTGGGTTAGAAGGTTTTCTACGAGCCTCTCATGTCAAATCCTTTCTTTTTCTTCTTTTCATACAAGTACTCTCGTAAAGATAGCATACAAATCCTTATGTAAAGAAACTTCTTTTTCTTTTTCTTTTTTTTAATGGTTATGGCTCTTAGGTTCTGCCCTTGGTGCCACACACTCACAAGTAGGCTGTACATATTCATATCAACGATAATCTGCACATTATTTGTGCTGCTGTCGTGATCTGAATCGAAGTATTGGGGCCGGTAAGTTACCCAAGTGAATTGGTAAGATTGGTTTAGCTCTGAGACATCGAGTTGGGCTGATGAATGGAGCGCTCGTGTCGAGTCTGGTTAAACTCGAGTTGAGATTCGTTTTGCAATCTCTGGCCAATCTAAAAAAAAAAAAAAAGCTTTTTTTGCTGAAATTTGTCCACGAGGTACCTTAGATGCTTAAGTTAGTCGAATTCTAAGAAAACATTGGAAGAGAGAGAATTAGGGTTCCGAAAAGAAAAAACGAAGAGAAAAACTTACCTAAAAATTCCTCAATCCCCTCTTTATATAGAATGGGTTTGGCGTTTGTTACTGAAAATCATGAGATGCATAGTAACTATTGGGTAACGTCTTCCATTATGTGCACATAGTGACAATCATTTCAATCGTGCATTAATAACCGAACTAACATAACTGCCGCCGAGATTGGGGTTACGTTCATAATAGGCATCAACTGCCGTTAAAACAAACTTCAATGGAAGACACATGACTCTCTCCATTGCTTAAAAACAGAATGACACTTCAACTAGCATTGAGGTAATAAACTTCGAATAATACCATATCTTTTTGCCGCCAATATTTTATTTATCATGCTCTTTTCTTTTCTTGGATATATGTGGGCGTGTAACTTGGATTAGCTATAAAAAAGGTTAAACGAGTCGAAGGAATGGAGGGGCACTGATGCTCCATCAATCAAAACCACAACAAAATGGGTTGAAATACTATGTTTCACGTAAGTCAAGACGTTGGCTACAATGAGCCTATACAGCTACAGCATTCAGCCACAATACGTGGTCACGACACGTGCCACTCTTCCATGACGTACACAGTGATGTTGATTTACTACTGGCTTGCGTATATAGAATGTACATGGTTATGGGTACCTCTCGACACCTTTTGCTCTTTGCCACGCGTGCAGATTATTTTGTCCTCGCTAACCTTCTATATCCCTCTCAAAGAAGTCGAACCTTGTCTCCTTGGTTCTTTTTTAATCCATGTATTCTTTTGGGTGGACCCATGACCACCTATGGTTGTCTCTGGCGACTTTCTCGCGTCCACTTCCCGCCTTTAATGCGAGTCCGACCATAAAGAAATTTGCACCCAGGGATTTAACTGAACTACTGAGCGCCGCTCATAGATTAGAGTCGCACATTTCCACTCCTCAGATTCTATCCTTTCCTCTTTTATTACATTCACTTATCTGTAGTGCTCAGTAGGGTGAGATACAGAAAAGCTTTGTTGAAATAATTCCCGTAGCTTTGTTTGTGTGTGTGTGTGTGTGTGTGTGTGTGTGTGTGTGTGTGTGTGTATTTAAATGGTAAGGGAGGCAAGATGCCACCTTTTTTGCCGTCTCCACATTCATACCTGTAGCTGTGTTTTTTTTTTTTTTAATGGCAAGGGAGGCAAGATGCCACCTTTTTTGCCATCGATTCATACCCGTAGCTTTGTTTAAATGATTCCCGTACCATCTCAATCAGAATCTGCGAGCAGTGCATTTCCATTATGGTCACTGTTGAAGTTGATCTCGCAAATGTCATGCGTAGGGTCGCGAAAATGCTCATCTATTGGAGCTAGCCAGGATGGAACAACTCGGGTCATTGGGTCATTGTTTAAATTTAGATCCCTTTAACTTATTTATCATTCAGAACTGACTACAGGCCATAATATCTAAGCTTGCAACAAGCACTCTGTTACATGCTT
The DNA here is from genome assembly GCF_009389715.1 of Phoenix dactylifera. Lineage (NCBI taxonomy): Eukaryota > Viridiplantae > Streptophyta > Magnoliopsida > Arecales > Arecaceae > Phoenix > Phoenix dactylifera. Next base: position 35,590 of record NW_024068786.1, read on the forward strand.
CCGTACCACCGCTCAAATCAAGATGAGAGTTTGTATCCAAGATAAACTTGCAGGCCAAACTTCAGTGAAAGCTCCAAGCAAGAAAGAGACGAGAAAAGGGGAATAAACAATCTAATTAGATTCCCTTTTGATAAACCATTCCATGTTCTCCACCTCGAAAGATTCCTATTGGATGGCTTAAATTATAATCAAAGTTTTAGAATCTCAAAAGAACTTGCACTTCCATCAATAGGGATATTTTGGATTTAATCTACAGAGTAGCAGTCAACTCAAAACTTTATGTAGCTGGGAATACCGACTAGGTGATCAGAGCACTATCAGGACTCCCCAATATAGATGTTAGAATTAATTCCAAAATAATAGAAAAAACTATTTGACATAAATGTAGCCTTCTATCTAACGGAAAATAGAAGTGGCTCCTTTGTTTACCTTTACTGCAAAGCAAAAATGATGTTCAAACTAATTGCATGCATGCGAACGAACGATTTACGAGCCGAGCGTCTTCAATCAGACAGTGGTCCATGTTATTAAGCAATTATTCTACTGATACCACAGCATATTTTGATGGTGAAAAATCCCAAATGCTGGTTATTAATGTTGGAAATCACCTATAAAAAGAGCCTGTTCTGCCATTCTTTGTTTTATTCAACAACAAAAAAATGGTAAAAGAAACCTATATGCGTTACGCAATAGGCTACACGAGGGGATAGCCTTCCACCGCGTACGACCCTCCTAATCCCTGTTGCCTATTCTAAGCCCATGATGCACAGAATCCGATTATGTATGACAAACAGGACATGAGAAGTTTTGTTTGGTCAATGCACAGGATTCCAACAAACTGAAGTTTCATCGCCTTTCCAGGCCCTCACAGGCATGAGAATTGCTAAATGAGAAAAAACATGCACTAAAATCACAGGATATACGGTGGTATCCTGATGGCGCATAATATGCTCTGCAGTGGAAGAAGGCGATAGAAGAGTCAGCAAGAGAATTTTGATGCTGTCATAGAAGTAGATTAGTTCATCCATTAGAACCAAAACCTAAAATTCTGCACATTTGTGCAATAATGGAATCATGCTGAACTGCTGCATAAGACAAGGTGCAAGAGTCCAAGAACCTAAAATTATGGTCTATATTCTATAAGAGTTCAAAAGAAACAGCAATATAACCTAACATCTGAAATAAGTATGGTGCAACTTTGAAGGATCTGGACGACAGATAGCTTCACTCTCATCATTTCAAATGGGTTTCTGCTAAGTGCAAGAACTAGGAATGTACCGCTAAATATGTAGAAGTCTCTACAATAATGCAGTGTCAGTAATAAATTATTTCCATCCTCACGCAATTCTCACAATCAGAAGTAAATATAGAATGAGAAAAGGACCTACACTGTGCCATGTTTCAGCAGCAAAATCAATAGCATCTTCAGCGAGCCCTTGCACCACCTGTGGAAGAAGATTCTCTGGATAAATCTCATAAAGCATACAGCAGAATCATGACGTACAATACAAGAGAGATTATATACAAGAGTATAAAAAGAAAACTTCCTAATATTGAATTATTGAAACCACACAAGGAAAGAATAGCATGCAATTGTTAAAAATTATCCTTCCTACCATAATCCAGCATTTTAACAGAACAATCTTGATGAGAAACCAATCACATGAAATTTGCAACTCATACTATAATGTTAAATTGTTTGACAATAAAATAAAAAAAGAATCCAACCTATAACATCAATAAAGCCCAAAAAAATCTGAAGTGCTTGTGCTACAATATCATCCTTCCCCAGTTCATAAGCATGCTGAAAAATGATGATTTTCATGCATCGGTTGAACATGTACATACTGCTAGTTGCGCTCAAAGGCTTTTGGCTTCTAAGAAATTCAGGAGATGTTACACAAGCTGAACTCCATGTCAGACAAAGCATCGATCTCCACATATGCATACATCAGGAGACTTATATAAATTTTATTTATTTATTATTGTAAAGTTAATAACTTCACTACCCCACAATTTCAGCTAATGTAAGCTCAAAGACCACCTCAAAAGATTGAAAAGGAAAACAGAAAAACTATGATTGAAAAGGAGACAAAAACAAGTATGTGCCTTTGATGGTTTAACATGCTATGTTTGAATGTTTTTATGCAAGGTTCGTCGAACCGGTACCAGGACTCGTACCGGTTGGTAGACGGAACAGTATGGTATGGGTTTGCCATTCCGCGATATGAATTTGAAGGATTCTCCCCATCAAAAAACTCCTTTTACAACCTCATTTTCCATTCTAGAAAAGAAAATGAAAATATTCTAAATGATTGAGAATCAACAGCAGCTTGGGGCAAGGGATCCTCCCCTAACAATTGTTTTTGAGATGCATGCACTAGCTGCAAATCTAACTAAGCATGCAAAGGCTTAAGGAGTACAATTCTAATAGAATGAACAAAACAATTACTCTACATGATTAGGTAGATGATGTTTTCATTTTGCTCAAAAACATTTTTAGATAATGATTATAAGATGCCCTATGATATATAACAGAATGTGGGTCCGATGTTGAAGATGACGGAGAGTTAAATTATCACCAAGGTAAAGAGGATAACTTCTATGAAGCTCCAGAACAAAGCACAGGGATGTACACATTTAGAGAACATGTTAAAAAGGCAGAGGTTTAAGGGAACTTTTGGAAAAATCAACTCAGATTGCTAGACTGTTAAGTGTATTCATGAAGTAAGGTGGTCAGTTAGCATTTCCAGAAGATTGGACGTATGATAAATTTCAAGTGCACATGAAAAGGATTATCTAAAACTTCCCAGGATAAAAATTTTGGTCATTGTAATTCATCTAGGACAATGCAGAAAAATGTGCATTCTCCCCGATATCACCTCCACTACTGCCACATAGCATGCATAAAAAGAAATCATTATAAAAAGAAGCATATCAAAAAACCTAAAACTAGACCACTATTACAATACTACATAATAGGTAGAAAGAAACACTCCGTGGTGCTTTCTTGATTTTTTTTTCTTGACTAAAAATGGGTTTAATGTTTTAAAAAAAGTGACTAGCTTCTTGTATAATTTGCATAATAGCTCTACATTAAACCTACTACACAAAGGCATCCATTGGATAATTATTTTAAAACATTTGTGAAATGATTTGAATTACAGAAAAAACTAAACAGAAACAGCACAAAGAAACAGAAAACAAGTCACGACTCAACCAAAGACAAAAAAAGACGGGAGAGATCAGATTCCTGGGTTCGAGCAGCAGACCATACCTTGGGACAGGGATCATGATCTCCCTGCAAAATCAGCCCAGCCAAACTGAAGGGACTGCACCATAGAATGGCCGGAGGTATTTCAGAGAACCCGATTAGCATCAAACAAATCAAAGAATTGAAGGTAATGAAGCATAATAGAAGAGAGTTGGTGGGAGAGAGAGAGTCGTTTCTTGCCCTGGAAAGGATGGAGAAGGGTGAGATAGAGGATTTGAGAGAGGTCTGCTGTTGTTTGCAACAGGTTGATGCCCAGGAATTGAGACCCGCAGTTTTAGACATACAATTAAGTGAAGAAAATAGAGCATGACATACAAAGGGCGAGGTTTGAGGACAGCCAGGAAATTAGTATCTTATTAAGAATGCATGTTAGTCACAGTAAAACTACATTCCACTCCATGATGCATTCTTTCTATTTCACTGGAGAGCTTATCATTCGTCCTAAACCATGAGACTAGCTAGCAAGTGGTACCTATTTCTTTTCTCCTCCCATCACCTCCTCAATTTAGTCAAACAAAGGAGTGCATGTCAACAGTTTCATGCTTACCCTTTTTTTCCTTATTAAAGTGTGAAACAATCAACATGCAACCTGCAGTGATGGGAAGGATAAAGAAGTTAGATGGGAAGATAAAGATGGATGCAACCATTATACTGGCAGATCATTGCTCCATATAGATTGAAAGGTCCAAAGTTGATTGATTCATCATTCATGTATGCTAGTGTAGCTAAATCCAGCACCAAACCTTCTATTCCCAGGTTTACAGATTTAATGGAGTGATTTGTGCGTGCACTTTTGAAGAATAAAAAGTTGATCCATGCATGGGAAAAAACAGTAAGCATGAGGGTGAATTAATGGTCAACAAAAAGCAACAAAAATTGACATCATGTGACCAATTCATCATATAAATTATTTTTTGGAGAAAAAATTTTAATAAATTGTTGATTGACTTATAGGTAAAAATCTCAGGAAAAAGATTAGTTTACAAATAATTCTTCTAATAGTATTTTTCAAAGTTTGCCGTCTCGGTACCAGACCCCATGCTGGTATCATCCTATTATAGTATCGGTACGCCCAATATGTCCAGTTCGGCGTACCGAGTGTCGGTATACGCCCCGTACCAACATATGCTGGTTTGGTACTGGTACGGACGGTACGCACTATTCTCAGATCACACTAGAATTTGGTAGGAACAGAATATTTTAACAAATTCCAACAAGGTAATAGAAAAATAAGAGCAGAATGTATACATATTAGCAGCTGGATGTTGGTGAACCAGCATCTTGATGAAGTTTTGATAGTTCCATCTCTATGCATTCTCCATTCCTTTTATAGGAGTTTTCACACCATGGTAGGACCCTTTTGTCTGATACATTTGGAAAACTATATCAAGTGCTGTTGCAGATGTTTTATTTCCTTTCAGTAGTTGTTAATTGTTATAGATTTTAGTTATCAATCCATTGGCTAGTGGCATACCAATAGTCTACTTTTCCATCAAGAAGGTTTACCTCAGTGTGAACCTCCAAGTGTCTAGGTCTACAAATGAAGTGAAAGTTTAAAGATGAAAGATGGAATTCTCTTATAATGTCGATACGCGATACAATACAAGACGACAATGCATATCGAGTGTCGATACAGTATGAGACTACATACCAATTTGGTACCAATACGGTATGGTATGCTTGGTATGATACGGTGCCTAACAATGCGGCGAACCTTAGAATGAAGTTTGCACCATTACCAGTAACAGATTTATATGCACACCATAAATCTACAATAATTGAAGAAGATTGCCGTTACCTGATTACCAGCAAGCAATTTCTTATTATGCTGCCCATTTTAAATGATGCTTCTTAAAAAGAAAATCATTATAAAATAACAAACGAAAAATGATGGATCTTAATAAGGCTTCATCAAGTAAATCTTTCTGATTGATCATTTCACAAGCAACATGTTACCCGATTCTTATTATACTGCCCATTTTAAATGATGCTTCTTAGAAAGAAAATCAATTATAAAATAACAAACGAAAAAGGATTGATCTTAATAAGGTTTCATCAAGTAAATCTTTCTGATTGATCATTCAACAAGCAACATGTTACCCAAAGCTTCAACTCCATCTATCTAAAAATCCAATCCCTGTATTTTATTGGCCAGGTAAAAATGCATGGCATTCATGGATTCTTATTGCAATTGATAGCATATGGGCTGCATTAGAGCCCTCCTTTTCAAGGAGCTGTCTGATGATGCTTTCATGTACTTTGTTACCAGAAAGTGTTGCATCTAAAAAGAACTGAAACAACATTTCAAGCACATTAATGTTAACACTTTCTTTAGTAGCTTTGTAAGACAGTTCCGGAAAGAGTTGTTGCTCACATAAACTACAGACGAATAACATCACATCACAATGGAAGATTATGCAGTGATAAGCTGCTATTGCGACGTCTATATTACTAAGCTATAATCACTAATATTCTTATCAGGAAAGTTTCCCCATTTTATAGCATTAAACACTTCAAATGTGTCAACTTCTTGTTGAAATGAAGTCCAGAAACCTTTAGTAACGTTTCATTCTGCAGATCACTAAGTGCGAAGCTGGTAATGTGATGTCTTTATCACTAAGCTACAGGAAAATTTTCTCCCATTTATAGTGTTAAACATGTCACACGTGTTAGCTTCTTGCTGAAATGAAGTCTCGAAGCATTTAGTAATGTTTCATTCTGCAGATCCAGGATGATAATACATTACAGAGTTCCTAAATGCTGAAAATTATAAAGTAATGACGACGTCAAAAATTAAGATATTCTTTTTATCGTAAGGTACGGATGCATAATTCTAAGTATCATACCTTCTGTTCCCTTCCATTCAACAATTTTCTTATCCGACAAGCCATGAAGATCTTGTTAGCACTAGAAGACTCATAAAGCAACACCACGTTGACATGCTTAATACCCAGCCTACAGCACATAAAAAAAGCTCTACAATATCACAAAAGTATATTGCCAATAGAGCTATTGAAGGATAAAACTTGTCTGAACTTCTTTCCTTTGCTGCTAATAGAAGAGGAGTAGGAGCAAAAGGAGAATAAATTACTTATTTGTAAGATGTGGAGGGAAAACTTGGGAAGCAAATGCTCTCTGAAAGATGTCCATTCATTCAAATAGTCCTACTATTCCAGTCTTCTGAAGATTAAACTCTCTCTGCCTAAAAATATTGCTGCTAAAAGCACATGCTGATTGACTACTTGGATGGACCATCATTACAAAAGATATCTAAATCTATGGCAGATAATTTATTTTACTCCACAAAAAAAAAACCAAGAAGAAACTCTTTCTATAAATACTTTTGTGGGAAGCTTCACCGTCCATCCACATAAACCACTATGAGAACAGAAATCAATGTTGTAATGTTGTGTAACTAAAAGTTACTAAAAATAACAGAGGTGGAAAGAATATGAAGGAGATGAGATACAGAAGAAAATATAAACTTAATTCCTGAGTTTGAAGATTTTTCCAATCTGAAATATGTATCCATGGTTATGATTCCTCTTTCCAGAGCTTCAAGATTTTCCTGGTCTCCTACCATTGCTTGATCCACTGTAAAAACATAGTTTATTCCACAAAATTCAAAAAAACATCCTTTGGACTGTTGTTATAACCCCACAGATCAGTTGCAGCTATAAGTACATTGAACTATGCTTGGCCAGAAGAACCACATTTCTACTTAGGAAAAAGTTAATAGTATATATGTTGTATCAAGGGCTCCCATACATCTCTACAATAAAGATGAAATATTTCAAACTGTCTTCCTAGAAAGAATCTTTTGTATCATTTCATGTCCACCATTTAGATTTAACTATGAGAAAGGAGATGGTTCTTGATTAGCTCCTGAAGAGGGTTGGAAATGGGCTTGGGCCGGCCTGAAGCCCATTGGGCTAGGCCCAAAAGAGTTCAGATCAGGTTTGGGCTTAAATATAGAGCCCATTTGTTTTTCAGGCCGGGCTCAGGTATGTCATTGCCCGGGTAAGACCCGAGCTTGAACTAGGCCCGAAACGGAACCCAAATTCATGCCTGAATCAATTTGTTTTTGTATGTTGTTATTTAGAAAGAATAATGAGGAAGTAAATGATAAATTAAAATGGATTTAGCTGAAAATAATGCATCATATATCATTTACTTATGTTTTAGGAGAGAGCCTAATTTTTAACTAATTCATTTACTTGGGAAGCAACATCATAAACTATTAAGCTTCAATCGGATTTAGGTCGAAACCTATTTTTAGCCCAAAAGAAAAATTTGGGCCAGCCCCATCAAATTCGGGCCAGGCTTAAGCCTGGCGGGCCCGGGCCTAGATTATCCAAAAATTTTCAGGCTTAAGCCTGTCCAGAAGAGCGAAAAAAAAATCGAGCCAGGTTCAGGTAGGGCCATGGCCTGACCCGGCCCACTTCCAGCCCTAGCTCCTGAAGCCCACAAGGCCACAACTAATGCCTCTGTGCACCTTGGTTAAATACACACCTTTAATACGATCAATAAGGTCTCTTGACTTGTACTACATGCATGCAAAAGGAAAAATGGAAACTTAAGTATATAAGACATGGACGGCTAGATACTTCTTCCATAATTAAGCATAGCGCATTGAGCAACCTGTCACAATCAGATCTGAGCTATGCCCTAAAAGCTCAAAGCTTGTTGAGAAGCCTCTATCTAAATTGTTGTGCATATATATAATTTATAAAGATTATTTGTCAGAAATTGGTAAAAGCAATCAGCAAGCATGCATTAGAAGCTATAATCATCATGGAAGAATATATCAATGCAAGCACCAGCATATTCCTGATTCAAAAGTACATTGTGAAAGGATTCATCCTCATTTACCTTTTATTAGCCTACTTCTCCTGTTTGTAAATAGAGAGGAGCATTAAGAGGAGTCTATTTGTTGAAAAATGGAGTGTGTTAACAATGGGTCTCACATATGATAATAATATAGATGTCAAAAGCAAAAAGTTCACTAAGACGATAATTCAAATGGCTGATAAAAAATAACTTCTAGGTTCATGCAAAGAAAAAGGAAGCCACCTATAATAAGATATATGTATGGTCTTTTCAAAAGCTGCTTACACTGAAGACTGAAGTTATGATTGTAGAGGATTAGCATTATCCGTGTGTTAAGAGAACAAAAAAGGCAAGCATATAAAATTAAGAAAGAATGAAAGAAAAAGGAAGCCACCTATAAAATGGTTTGTTTGAGGGCAAAAAAGGCATGCATATAAGTTAAGAGAAAAGAAACTAAATAAAATTTATTACTAACCATATAATAAAGTTACCGAGCATATCAAAATATCTCTTAGAAAAAGAACAAGATGCTCAAACACTATTAGGGGAGCACTGCAAGGTGGCACTATAGGCTTAAGCACAAGATCATTGAGATAATTGAGTTAGTTCCAAACTGCTTCATTCAATACAAGAATGACATCCTACTTAGTAATTTCTCCTCCTCGATGACTTTCAGCCATGTCTTCTATACTTTTGGAGATACCTGTCCTGGTGATGCCTGTGATATGGAAACACATTAGATACACATATTTGACTCAATGATAAAGACACAAATGCCCGACATACCAGTCTTGCATTTTTTTAAAGCAAGACTTGAAATTCATGAATTGCACAGTCCAAAAATACATTTTTAGAGGAAGAATGTTCATTATCTATCACTAATCATTAGCATGCAAATAGAGCATATGCCACAATAAACAACAACATATTTAAGTTAAACATTAGCTAGAATATCATAACTAGTTATCAAGACGAAGCAGATTATAAACTAGAATTTTAAGAATAACATGTGGTTGTAAGCAATTACAACCCAGCATCTGATAAGTGCACTTGTAATGCAGCAGTACTTGACAAGGAGAAGATCTGGGCAAAAATCTCTTTCAAAGTTGTGGAGCAACTATCATGGCATCTAACAATTAAAGTAATAACATTTTTGTCCAATCATTTAGCATTTTGAGATCACAAAAGAAGGCAGCCATGCCTTATAATTCAAGCAGGAAGTAATACAAAGCAAAAAGAAAAGATAATGGAAAATTTATTTTTTAGTATAATAGAAAAGTACATAATTAGGGTGCAAATGATGAGAAAAACATACTTTCGCCATTTCTATTACTCTTCCTCCTATAGGCTTCAACTCCAACACAAGCTTAAATTATCAGGTAGGACAAATCTATATGCATAGTGAATAAGAAACAATCAGAACAATGCATGCAAATCAAGGATTCCAAAGATTTAAGTAAATAAATCAATCAACATGTGAGGACATCAAAACTGATCAAACGTGCATGTAGATGTCATGTCATCAGCAGAAACTTATGTAATCCAATGCTTGATAGTATTCAAAGCAATATGACCATCTGCAGAGTTGGAATAGAACAGATAGCTGGTAAGAAAATCCAAACAAACATAAGGGAACATTTAAGAAGAAGCATGTTAAATCACCTTAACATCTGAAGCTTTCCTTTACAAGCTCATATGGGCCTATAGAAATATATGAAAAAAATGCTTCGAATTACTTGAAAGTAAATAAAATCAAAAGGGTTTAAACAATTACTGTTCCCTGTAACTTATAAGCCATTAAACTAAAGATCAGGGAAAAGAAAGAGAAAGATATCATAATAAATAATTCCATTCAAACAACCCAACATATTCACCAGGGACATCAACAGAATGGGGCAAAGAAATTCGCAAAGAACAGGAAAGAAAGAAGGAAAGAAGGAAAGAAAGGAAGAACACACAAAATAATTCCATTCAACCGTTCAAACACTTAAATCACCAACGCACAAGCAAGCAGAAGATTGAATCTTTTATGAGAAATAAGAAAATTATCATGCACATAAAAGCACCAAAGGAGAAATAAATAAAGGAAGCATAATACAATGGTTGCATTCAAGCGTTCCAATGTCAAATTCGTGTAACACACAAGTAGGGCAACAGGGCATCAAATATTTTGCAGCAAATAAGAAATCCGTCAAACACAGAAAAGAAACTAAGGAAGAAAGAAAGTAACCGCAAAAAAATAATTAAGCACAAAGGAACCATTGTACACATACGTAAAATAGCAGACGATCAAATCTTTGACGAGAAATAATAAAGTCATCAAGTATAGAGAAGAAAGAAAGGAGGAAAGAAACCGGAAAGCGCACATTCCATGTGACTGTTTGAACTTCCTTTCTTCTTTCTTTTGTGTATGAAATAAGTCTTCCAATATTGAAATCGCTAAACACATCCGCGAAACAGAACAAGATCAAATCTTTCACACCAAAGAAACAATTCCACTCAAGGTAACAAGACTGCTCAAGCGTTCCACCACCGAAATCACCCAATACATATGCAAAACAGAACAAGAATACATAGCAAGAACCAAGAAATTTATCAAGCACGGAAAAGAAAGCCATAGAGAGAGAAAGAAACTGCAACAAAATAATTTCATTCGGGCGTTCCAACATCAAAATCACCCAACAAATCGGAAAAACTAACACCAAGATGGAATCTGCCACAAGAAAAGAAAAAGAAGAATCAGCAAGGATGTCAAAGAGGGAGAACTATGAGTTCTCTCCCTAATGCAAGAACGCGGGTCGATCCTGGATTCAAGAACATCCAGAAACCGCCAGCGCAGCAGCAGACGAACCCTAGTCTCTGATCTCTCCACCATCGGAGGAGGAGGAGGAAGAGAAATAAGGTTAGGGTTCCGTTCAAGCAGGGGGGGGGGGGGGGGGGCGGCGGGCTGTGGCGAGAGCGGGAAAAAAAAAAGTCGGTGTTTGGAGGGCCGACGCTGGGCGTGTATAAATAGAGAGAGGGAAGTCGCACAGGTGTCTTGCGCGTAGGATGCGTACAAATAACGGTTTAGATGAATGAGAGGTTAATTAATATGCTAAAGCAAACAAAAGGTATAGATCATGAAAATAATGGATGAGGTAGAATAATAACATCCAAGAACTGACATTTTGATCGGTTTCATATGGACACATTAAAACAACTCCAAATTAGCAAACAACTAATAAAAATTTTAGAAATTATTTCGTGCATTTATCATTGGTAGAAATATCTGGGAGCACGTGGGAGGGATCATAGCCTTTCGAGTCATTCGTGTTTATCGAGAGGCGAATAGTACTACTATCTGAGTTATCTTCTGTACACCATTCACGAGAGTTCTGGAAAAATCTCAAGTCTATCTCTTTCGTCCTTAGGCCCTGTTTGGGGGAGCTTTTGGAGGGCCAAAAAGTACTTTCTGGCCCTCCAAAAGTACTTTTAGATAAAAAATTATGTTTGGTAAAATTTTTGAAAAGCTGTTTCAGCTTTTGCGGGAAGCTGAAAACAGTTTTTTGGAGGAAGCTCCAATTTGGAGCTTTCCGAAAATGCTGTTTTCAGCTTTGTCGGAAAGCAGTGTTTTTGACCAAAATATCCCCAACTAAAATTGTTTTTCCTCTCAAATAACTTCATCCCAGCCTCATCCTCTCCCACCTGGCCACCCATCCCCCTCCCTCCCCCTCTTCAATGCCAAAGTAATCCCTCCTACCGCCCCCGACGCCCTCCCCCTCTTCTCCCTCTCCCCCACCGCCACCTTGGACGCCTTCCCCATCTTCTCCCTCCCCCCGCCGCCGCCCCCGAAGCCGTCAGCGAGGTAGAAGGAGGAGGTGGATCCGGCTGCGGGAGAGGAGAGACGGGGGAGCCAAAGGCGGTGGTTGTCGAGGTCGGGGAGGAGAACATCAGGGACCTAGAATCGACGGCGAGGGGCGAAGTGGTCCTCATCGATCTGTAGGTGGAGGATGTCTCCCGGGTAGACGGATAGACGGAGGAGGAGGGGGCAGGGGGGATCGCGATCGGACTTAGGGTCATCGCCAGCGGTGGCCTGGCGGAGGGGCTGGCATGGGAGGAGGCAGGCGGAGGGGCAGGGATGGGAGAAGGGGAGCGGCCGTAGGCTCGGCTGCGGGCGTCCCGCGACGTCGCCGGCCTCGGCCGGCTTCTCCCGGCGTGTGTCTCCTCCGCAGGAAGGAGAAGGTCGACCGCCACAGGCGCTGCCGGCCTCGGGCCGGCCCCCTTCCGAGCACCGATCGCCTCCTTGCCTCGCAGGAGAAGAGGGGAAAGGGAGAAGAAGTCGGGAGAAGAGAAGAAGAGGAGAAGGAAAGGGAAGTTTGGGAAGAAGAGAAGAAAAAGAAAAGAAAAAAAAAAAGAAAAAAAAAAAGAAAGAAAAAGAAAAAAGAATAAATAAATAATAAAATATTTATAAAATGAATGAATGAATGAATGAATAAATAAGTTAATAAATAAATATATTTCAATGAATAAAATAATAAATAAATAAATAAAAAATAATGAGTGAGTGGCAAATAATCTGATCTTTATGATATTGATAGGTACCGTGAATTTGTCACCATTACAAATAGTTAAGTAAAGAGATAATCTGTTAAAGAGATAAATGATCATTAGAAGGATAAAAAATTAATTTATACTAATAATTATAATATTTTATATATTTATTGTTGTATTATACTATAAATATGATATAATATAATATAATATTATAATACATTAATATGTTATGTTAAATAATTTAATATTATGTTATATTATGAAAAATTAATTTATACTAATAACTATAATATTTTATACCTTTATTATTGTATTATACTATAAATATAATATATATTACATTATACCATAATACATTAATATGTTATGTTAAATAATTTAATATTATGTTATATTATGAAAAATTAATTTACTCTAATAATTATATTACTATTATACTATGCTATGCAATGTCATATTACTATATTATAATAATATTATTTTACATTACAGTAATATTATACTATATCGTATATTATGTATTAATATATGTTATGTTTTATTATACTTTGTTGTATAATACTATGCAATGTCCTTTATGATAAATTTGTCATATAAAAGTATTTTCTCAGTTTGTTTATCAAACACATGTTAAAGTGCCACAGCACTTTAAAAATATAGTTACCAAACGGCAAACAGCTTTTTGTAACAGCTCTACTTCAGACAGCTCTACTTCCAACAGCTTTACTGCCAACAGCTCCTCTAAACAGGGCCTTAGTGGCTCTTCTTTTTAACTTTTCTGGATGTACTCATGCACCAATGGTGTGCTGTATCAAAAAAAAAAAAAAAGAAAAAAAAGAAAAGAGGTTAGCTCCCCTTAAAAGCTTACAAAACCCTCCAGATCCACTATTAATGGCCCTAAATTCTAGCTTGCTAATAGTTGTGGGCTTTTTCTAAAGCCCGCCATCCTGGGCTTAGCTTGGAAACACCCTTTTATTGCTCTAAATATCATATATACATGTGCATTGTGATGTGAACTTGCTTTGCGGATGTTTTAATCCAGCTAAATTGAAACCACCACATAATTAGATCTCAGGAGGATTGTGATTAAATAACTGACAGTTATCATGTCAATTCTAAGTTTAACGTGCTATATCAAAATTTTGGTCTTTTTTCTTGTCTGCTTTAATTAAATGAATTAGATGTGCTCAAATTGAATCTGATTTTGCGATATCCACCGTGCATAATTTACCGAGTTTACGTCCTAGTTTGCACAGATATTAAGTCAAGTCCTTTTTTTTCTTCTTTTGAGTATGGTCATGCATTCCCTTAAAACTTCCCGAAAGCAGGCTTTTATTCTAAGCTTTTGCATGACTAGCAAAAAAAACTTACTAGAAAACTGGTGGACATCACCAAAGCCACAAGGAAATCTATGTGTGTGTGAAATAATTGATAAGACTGTCTTCATTGACTTAAAATTCTATTATAACTAATAGAATACTTAATAAATGGTTTACAAACTAATCACCTCAAGCAAGGATCTTCCGAGGCAAACTCCAAAAACACCTTCTTGTATTGCTACAGTATTCTTTATTTGGATGGTTGACTCCAAAACTTTTCCACTCTACATGGTTGTGGGCAATCCTATTTTAAATAACATAGTCGAGTCAGTGCTTGCTTTGAGGGAGAAGAAATATATTAGAGATCTCTACTAGGCAAAAGTAAAAATCTTTATCAATATATACAGATGATGGAAAAATAATCGGCAGGTGGATATCACATCCAACCAGCCATGCTTCCTCTGAGCAATGAGTTGGACAGAGAAGGGGGGGAGGCCAGGGAAGGAAGCATAACCCCAATCCGTGACTAAAACATTGCATCAAACTCAACCACAACTCAACATCCGCATTGATTGCATGGTCAAAGCAGCCTCCAACCAAATAATTGCAGCCCACTGCCCAAACTCCTCGGCCTGATTTAAAGGCAAGCCTGTGCAGAGGTGGCCTTCCCAGCCTTTTTACTCCTGTTGCACTCAGCTGACTGCCCATACCTGCTTTCTTGCATGGGAGAAATTGTTCCCTGTCCTGCTGCATGCACCACGTAGTCGTGCTCATTTCTGTACACTTAGATGCATGCTTGAGGAATGGGTCCCTAGGAGCCGAGTGATTGTGATTTATGTCATGCATGCACGTAGTGAATAGTTTTTCCTTGCATGGCCCCCTCCTCCATAAATACTCTCTCTCTCTCTCTCTCTCTCTCTCTATATATATATATATATATATATATATATGGTCCTGAATTCCATGCAAGAGACCACAATGAGGGCACCATGTAGCTCCATCATGCACCATTATTCATAGTTCAAGTACCGGATATGGGGGCAGCAGGTAGGGTCCCATATGGCACGGTGCCATTCCTGAGCGAGCCTTCTTGATTTCGGTAGCCGAGGTTAGAGAGGGCTGGGTTGGGCTCGTGCCCATGACCGGGTGTCCCCGGCGTTAAGGCCCTACTCAACGAATCCCCACGGCAGCCTCTCTACCAACCAAATATTATGGAGTTTGATGAAATGCCATCCCTTTCCTCCATGGGCAATGCTGGGTGTGCTCGCTCACAGCTCATTTGAAAACGGGAGCAGCACAACCGGTCAGGCTACGATAAATATAAATTGCCTGCCACGAATTGACCTAGCTTGTTCTCTCAACTCCGGTCCCCTCTACTTGGCTTATGAGACTCCAAAGCGAACGTCGTTTCAGTGAAAAAGATTTAAAGTTGGAATCAGCCATTGAGCCCCAATTCTACCCCGCAGCTTTCATATGGTCCCATAATTAATCTTCTTGTGGAGGAGATAAAGGAGGTGCATTAATTGTTCGAGATTTGGCCTTCTCATGACCCATCCGTAGATTAATTCAGTGGACCGGAGGTCGCTCATACTTTTGGTGAGCGGCTAAGGTCACGGAAAAGCTTTCGCATTCTATCGTTGCCTCCAAAATATTAAAGCAAACAAAAGAGAGAGAGAGAGAGAGAGAGAGAGAGAGAGAGAGAGTTTTTGGTGGAAGGATGTTGGTGTCATCGCAAGGGCCAAAACCATGACTCAGGGAGTAGTGTTGCAACGACCCAGGGGACTGTACAAGTATGACATGGTACGATGGTGAATCAAAAATGGTCTCGATCGCTTTCAGTCCGTGAAACTGTTCAGTTAGCTCAGTGTTACTTCATTAATACATGACCCAACTCGCCAACGTTACTTGCATGACTTTGGTCCCCCTATGGCCGAAGCACCATCCAAGAAGATGACTAAAATTGGGTAAATGCAACATCACCGACCCAAGATAATGGACTTGATTTACCGCGTGATCGCATAAAATTATCCTTATGGCTGAGCCCCTAATTAGCTAGAAATGCATAGAGAAGATGGTTTTCTTCTTATGTAAATAGTATTTGACAATTCTTTTTTTTTTTTTATGGAAATTCAATAGGAAAGACTAATAATTTACTATCAGAAGAGACAGAGGAACATAACCATAATAGTGCTGAGTACGAGCTCAGTGGTGGCATCAAAGATTCAAGCCTATTCCAAGCCACATATGGCAATCCTTCCCTTTCCTAGAATAGCGCTGCTTCCATAATTAGAGAGAATGAAAAAAAAAAAATATAATAAAAAAATCTCTTCCGCCAACTTAGGACAATTAAAAGCAAATAATTGGTCCCTTGCTCTCTTCATCAGCAGCTGCAGATGATGGTTATTGCCTCCCCGTTCGGCCCCCAAGTTCATCGGCCGCCCGCCCTCTCAAATTAATTTGAACCTTGATGGCCAACCAAATGCTTGCCGCCGATGGGTATCTTGCAAATAGATTATTGACCAATTCCAACTTTGTACTAACAATTACACTTGTGCGAGGTCACTTGTTTCTCAAGGCAAGCCATAGAAAAACTTTGATTTTTTCAAAAATTTCTGCTTTCCAAATGACTTTGTGTTAAGACCATCTAAGTCTACCATTATTAAAAAATTTGTAGAAAGAGTCAGCAGAGAACAAGATGAATTTTTACACTGCCAATTAGGGAGGCGAGACGATCTAATGGCATTTGCCGGGGGTGCCTATAAGAGCCTCCGGGTGATTTGTCTCGCGCCGGGACAATAGGCCTCTGAGCCTAACTTACCAAGACAGAGATTTCCAACTCCATTGGGATGCCACTGATGCATTCGGCTTCAAAGCCCTAGCATATATGTCTTCAGATAAGATAAAAAGAGGTGCCTGATCAATCCATGAGTCTTTCCTAAACTGTAAGTTTTTCTCGCTGCAGAGCTCCAGTGGGCCCCAACCTACTTCCAAATGTCCTCCCAACAGTGCACAAGTCTTCCAACCCGAGAAGACGATTGAAGGTGACGCCTGTACCTTCCCCTTCATTAAAAAAAAAAAAAATTGAACCAATGTAAAAAATCACTAACCCAAGAAAATGTACCTGATTTGGCACATTATCGCATAAAATCATTATGGGCCTTTAATTAGCTAGAAATGCGTAGAGAAGATGGCTCTCTCCTTATGTAAAGAGTATTTGAGTGCTCCACCACTGCACAATTCTTCAACGCGGTCATATTTAATTGGTACAAAAATCAATAAAATTAGAAGGAATTCAAATATCAAAATAACCTAAGGGTTCATCTAGTTGGGGTATATCAAACTATAGAATAATTTAACGATTTCTGATAATTATTTATCTAAAAAACTAATTACAAAAATAAATTTTACTACTTTTATTTGGTGGAATAATTATTCTAAAAAACGGCATTAAAAAAAGATTACCATGTTTGGTTGGAGGTAATATTATATGAAAATATTGCAAAATTTTCAATAATATTCTTAAATAAATAATTCAAATAATAACATTTTTTTCTCAACTTATTTGTTGGCCATTTATGGCCTACTTACATCAATGCTGCCAACGCTTGCTATTTCGAATATTGAAATTTATTTATATGAGTTATACATATAGTTACATAAACCCTATTTAATTTAAATATTTTCAGATGATTATACATATACTTGAAAATATATTTCTTAGTATAAATAAATTTTAGTATGTTTTTGTGTGTGTGTGTGTATATATATATATTTTATTAATAAATCTTACATTAGATTTATTGAAAATTAATAAATATTAATTAATAATTAATATTTATTAATAGATATATTAATATATTAAATATATTTTTATTATTTATAAATATTTTTAATCAAAAATATCAATATATTTATAATATATTAATATAATTAAATATTCTTATTATATAACTGAGATTATTCTTATCGAAAAAAGGCATTTTCAGATTATCTCTACTCAGTAATCCGGTCTAGAAACATAAATACCATCAGAATGATGGTATTTATTTTTTTATCTCTCTCTTATCCACTTTTTGTACCAAACATGGTAAACTGACATAAAATTTATTTTTTCAGGCCAGATTACTCCGAAACAAATGGTCCTGGGAGGAAGCCACACGAGCTCTTTGTCAGGAAAAGACTTTGTATCCTTTAACAACTTAGTTGTAGGCAGAACATGGAAAAGGTGATGAAGCTTACTCGTCCACCCCCAATCCATTGACACAGGGCCCTGGGTCTGGGTGGGTTAAAGGGGTAATCGCGGGGTCAAAAGATGAGATGATGAGAAGGGGAGATCATGAGCATAGTTGTGGGGGGAGGAAAGGTGAAAATGCCAAAAGGTAAATTTAACGAAGAGAAAAAGAAAGCGCCCTCATTGTACCAGTGGAGGGGGTGGGCCTGGGCAAAAGCTGGTTTTATTGGGAAATGATGGGAGGACTGGCCGGTAGTGGCCGGTTGCAGGTCGCTTTGATGGCGCACGCTTCCATCCCTCTCTACTAAAACGCTCCCTCCTTGGTACCTTCTCCTCCCACCTCCACTCCTCTCATCTTCCTGATTGGCTTTCCCTCTCTCAAGGATGTGTTTCTTTCTCTCGTCCCCAATCAGAGAAAAGCTTGTATCTTACCGAAAAAGAGAGAAGCTTTTATAGCAAATCATATATCCTCCTCCCTAAAGGCAAATTGGATCCCTCATTACCTTCTTTTCTTCTTCACTTTCTTTTGTCAATACAAGCTCCACTTCCTATCAGCCCAGCTGAAAAATGAGCCCTTTCTATTTCCTCCCCCAGTAAAATAAGTACAGCCATATGGCCACTCTTCTTCTTTCCTCTACAGAAAGAAATTAGCATCACTCTCTCTCTCTCTCTCTTTCTATCTTTCATACACAAGCTATCTATCCATGCACTCAAGCCTCCAATGTCCTCTACTTCCAAAACAAGAAATATCCACCAACCAAGGCAAGAAGCACCCAAGCTTTCGTTTCTAAGCCAAATGGATATCCTTCATTTACCTAATTGCTAGCTTCTTCCCCACCCCATTCAACACCAACACCAAAAGGTTCCCGTTTTTATCCAAACTTCTCCCACCAGAGAACATACAAACCCACGAAAGAGCTTGCTTTTTAATTGACACCAATGGCCGACCACCACAACACCCCGGAGCCCGAAAGCAGTGCCAATTCCATGTCATCGTTCTCCTCCCCTTACTACTCTTCCGCCTCCCCCCTTTCCCAGACCACTCAGCAACCATTGCCGGAGACTTCGAAGGGCATTCCAAACCCCTCCCCTGAGTCCAAGAAGGACGGTGGCGGGAAGCGCGCGCGGGACGGTAGTAGGCATCCGGTGTACCGCGGCGTCCGCATGCGTAACTGGGGGAAGTGGGTGTCGGAGATCCGGGAGCCCCGTAAGAAGTCGCGCATCTGGCTGGGGACCTTCCCGACGCCGGAGATGGCGGCGCGAGCCCACGACGTCGCCGCCCTCAGCATCAAGGGCGCCTCCGCCATCCTCAACTTCCCTGAGCTCGCCGGCGCCCTCCCCCGCCCGGCCACCCTCTCCCCGCGCGACGTCCAGGCAGCCGCGGCCAAGGCAGCCGCCATGGACCCCGCAGCCATGCTGGAGGAGGCGGCGGAGGGCCCGGCTTCGCCGGCGTCCCCCGAGGAGCTGGGGGAGATCGTGGAGCTGCCCCGTCTCGATGGTTCCTTCCTCGACTCGGCCGACTCGGGGGGCGAGTTCGTGTACCACGACTCAGTCGACTCGTGGGCCGACCCGCTCCCGTGGGCGGCGGAGGGCGCCTACGAGTACGGGATCTCGCTGGATCAGATGTGGGGGCCGTCGGACGGATTCGTTCCGACGAGCTTTGAAGCTCTTCTGTGGGACTACTAGAAGAAAGCCAGCCCTTGGAGCTTCACATCATAATCTCTCTCTCTTTTGGCAAATTATACCCTGTATCGCGTGTATTATATAGCCATACATCATGCCAACCAACTAGACTCCTTTCCGTAGGCCACATTTATCATGCCCTCATTTCCATACTTTGCCCATCTGAGAGAGAGGTGATAGGCATGGTGTATGACCATATTAGCACTTAGCTAGGATATAATTTCTCCTCTCTTTCCTTGCAATGACCCTTTTATTTTTAATGGGGGCTGAGAGGGTTTTTTTTTTTTTTTTTGTAATTTCTCCCCCTGGTTTTTCATCTTAATCAAATTAGACATGGTGTAGTAGCTACCAATTGTATAGCGTATTGGAAAGGAGTGAGGAGAAGAAAATGACATGGTAATTGAGGTACTTGGTTTGTGTGATTACACGTACTCTCCTCTCTGTCATCTTCCTTTCTCCTGTTTAAGTCTCATCATGAATTGACTACTTTTTTCTCTTTCTCTCTGACACTGTCCTTGTGCAACCATCCATATATGTTTTGTCAATTGTTTTCATCAATTTTCTAAACTTTAACAAACATGTGTTAATTATTAGCACCAGCATGATTTAAAAGTGTTTGTAATAAAATGCTTGTAAGACAACAACAACAACATGTAATCATACTATTGAGATCATGCACACATATTCTCAAAACGTATAAATATTTTATCAAAATATCACTCTTCTTGAAACAATGGATTTTTGTGCTTTCAAGCTTTGGCTAACCTAAGCGTAATTTATGATCCATACCTTTTTTCACCGTAATAACATTCTTGTTAGATATTCTTTTGGATGAAATGACCATGTATTTGCTTTTTTATTTAGCCTCCAAAAGAGATTACTCCCTCCGAGTTGTTCATGAGACAATCCAGAGGTAGCTTTCTCATAGTTATTCTCATTGAAAAGGAAATCCTCAAGAAAGCACATGGCCAAAGTGCTTTAGATATATCAAATGACAGTTGTTTGGTTAATAAGTCAGATTAATTAGCGCCGTACAAGGAGTGTTGTGATATCAGGCAACAACTCCATTAAGCTTTCAAGAATACATGCTTTATAGCTAGTATTGCTGCAATTAACTGCAATACCTTAAATATGTTATTGGTTTGTATCAATGCTCGATGGCACGTGGATTTTTTTTTTTTTTTTTTTTTGGTACAGAAGGAGGCTTAGCTCCTATAAAATTACATTCTCACAAAACAAACCCCTCGGGCATCAACTACAAGAATTAAAGTGCTATAGCGACCAAGAAATCTGGTTGCCATCCTGCGAGTTGACATCAAGCTCTCATGGATGCTTGGCTATCGAGTCTGTGTATGGGTTGCTAGAAAAACAGGATAAGTCCTTTCTCACTGCCAAATATTCTTGGAAAGTAGCTTACTTGCACATTTAGAAGAGGCATGATTATTGATCCAGTCTATGACTATGCTTGAATCACCCTGAACCAGATTTACTTTGCATGAAAATAGAGTACTGCCTCTCGAAGACGGGCCCAAACCCCCACAAGCTCAGCCATTCGCACTGTGCATATGTATTCCGTCTTAGTCCAATTGCTTTCAACAAGGTACCTTGTACATCTCTTAGAATAAAAGCAGCAGTTGATTGAATCAAAAACAATATAATATATCATTAAACAAGTCCGGATGAGCTAAGACTATCATCTCCAAATAGCCTTTCATTTCTAGCTTTCCACAGCAACCAGAGAGAACGTAAAATTAATGCCTTGGTATCTCTCTCTACCATGGTAAGGGTCGACAAGTTAACCAGCTCCCAGCAAAGATGCAGGCACTGGTACACGTTACGAAGACGTAGGATTCTGGATTTTGTTGACATAAGAAAGAGTACCAAATTTCCAAGAACACCTGATGGACATATTTTCTTTACAATTTAATTCCTTTCTAAACATTTTTCTTACACCTATTTTGGAAAAGGACTAAGAAGTATAAGAAGGAGGATTGTTGCATTAAAACACAAAAATTCATGACTCCAAATTTATAGTAATTTAGAAAATAAGAGTCCTATATTATCATTAATTCCACTAAACTAATCACAAATCAATGATTCGAGATTATTATTATTATTTATTTATTATAATAATTATTATTACAGGAATAAAACATAATGAGTGCCGTGCTCCTGCTAAATTGTTGCCATCGCAAAATGACAAAACCACAGCTGTGCCTTTAGCGGCTTTCAAGCGTACGGCGCTGCTATGATTGTCAAACGAATGCGAGGCGCGAGGGCATATCGGTCATTTCGCGTCGCCCAGGGTCCCGTCCATTCGTGGCAGCTTTCCCGTCGCTGTCGCCTTCGTGTCCCAGGGCTCGAAACGAACGTAAAAACGGCTGGGACGAGCGGTCTTTTAAACTCCCCCCCCCCGGGGACAAAACAACAGTTACCTTTTCTCGCCTTACATGGCTTGGTTCAGCCACCGTATCCCGCGTGAGCACAAACTGACGCTCGTGCACATCATGAGATCTAAAAGTGTTCATCAATCATGCGGTTCCTAAAATTGTGGCACAGGAATGTTGGATCTCTCACCACAAACACCTCCTCATAGTAACAAAATTATCTCCTAAGTATTCCTCCATAGTCAATTATTTCGGCAAACCCAATTAATCGACATGTGCGACAACATTCGCCTAGGATGCCGTCTCGTTCAATCAGCATCGATTCGAATCCATACAAGTGGCTCCCAATGATCAATTATGCGTAATCGAGCAAGATACGAGTAAGGCAGAGCATGTGCGGAGGCGGGTCTTTTCATAGTCCATGTTCGTATTTGATCGACGACTGCTCTCACTGGTACGGATGGCCAAGATAAAGAGATCGAGCTGCTAGAGTGAAACAAAGGACAGCTACTTCTCACCCTATTTATTTTTCCCACCTTTGCATTGCCTATATGTGCACTTGTCTAAGATAAAAGGGGTTCTAATGGCCACTATGGCTAGCTGTATGGGGATGGGGATGTAACAGAGATAGCTACGTGTGTTTGTTTTAGCCCGTTGTTGGGTAAGGAGCATTCACAAGACTAGGTATTCTGTTGTCGAGAGAATCTTTTGCTTTTGCCTGTGGAATTTGGCCTTGTTTGCTTCCTTCTGGATGAAAGCAGCAGCGGGATGGTGCTAATGAACCATGGGTTCCACTTTTCAAGATTTAGGGGATCATATTAGTGCTTATGCATAAGTTTTGATCAAGTGACTCCAGAATTAGCTGGAAAAATGGGAAGGTCATCAAAGGATTTGGTAGTTAATTAGACAAATACAAGCTACAATGTATTAAATGAATACTGGCTATCACTGTCCATTGAAGATGGTTTTATTATCTTTAGTATGATGTGTTACCTACCAGTTGGGTGGTAGACAGTTCAAATGAGAACCTGTGGGAAGTAAACTAGGCCCTAAGGAGTGAACTTGTTGCTTTATTAATGTGGGATCATTTTTACTCTCTTGTGCTATCGACCTGTGTTGCGCCGCAAGCCCAAATTTCTGGTATGATATATTTATCTAAAAATTCATTAGTTCTTATTCGAGAAGGAAAGAAAAAATAAGCATCTTCGTTTTGTTTGAAGCTTTGCAATCCAATGTCAAAAATCTTCTTTATCTTGAGTTAGATATTGGTGATTTCTTTGCAACATCATCCTTCAGGTTTGGAACCAAATTAATCGCCTCCATAAATAGTGAAACTTTCAAGAATCCATTTAAATACTTCAGTCTATTGTTCAGCAGTGACATGAATATGCTATTGGATTTTTCATCATTGGTCAATCAGACCATTTTTTCTAACCCTTTGTTTGGTACGAAGGATGGATCAGAAGGAGGATGGATAAAAAATAAAAGACGGATTAGAGATCTCCCATCCATCCTCATGTATGTTTGGTGAACTATGGAAGAACGGATAGAAATAATTTCCTCCTCTATTATTTATATGATATTGTTACTAAACTATCCTTTGGTGAAAAAAGTATTATCAATTTATGATACTTATTTATGCAAAAGAAGTAGGACAATATATAAACTTATAATCTTTATGATACAAAATTATATTAAAAATATAAAATTTTAATTTGAATTTTATATTTTACTCTAAAAATAATTTTATAAATTAATTATATGTGAATTAATATATATATTAACAATATAAATAACTAATAAAGTTATAATTTAATTTAAAATAGTTAATTAATTTTATATAAATAATTAGATAAAAATAGTGAATATCAATAGAAAAATAGAAGACAATTCTAAGTATTTACTTATAATTATCAAAATTATGTACTAAAATTAAAATAATTAGTAACAAAATTAAATAGTATGGGGTTAATAGTATAGATAAGATAATATATGTATAATAATAAAAAAATGAAGAAGTGTCAAGATTTTGTCAAAAAAATTAATAAGAGGTAATTTTGGCAACATAGAAATTCATTCCTCGCATATTCCATCAGTCCTTCTCTGCATCCTTCCAAATTGGAAGGATGCAAATTGGCGCAAATTGGCGCGACGAGCAATCCCTCCTTTTTCATCCAACATTCTTAAATTTTTTTGAATCATTTAGCAGATGAGGCCATCTTTTACATGATCCAAAACGTTGTTTCAAAAAAAAATCGCTTTTCCCTGGCAGATAGTGTGATATGATCTTCTAGATTGGAAGCTTAGTTAGATAACTACACTGTAAAGACTGTGCTAATCAATACATCCAAAATAGAAGACCAGCATCCCATATTTCCTTACACACCACAAAATCTAGTTCATCATGCGAGATATCAACTCCGTCTCCATCTTATAACTGTTCCACCACAAGGACCTTCACCCACCTCCCATCTTTAATAATATTTCCTTTCCAACAATGCTCCTACCCAACTTTTGTATAAATAGTGGGCATTCTCTTTGGACTATGTATAAGATATCAAAGTTTTCCCCTCGGAAAACTGTTATATCTGATTGCATGGCCTACCAAAGTTCCATGGAAGAAAATAAAAGCAATAGCCTGGAATAATTATTATTTCAACGAAACGTGACATGGAAATTGATTTCCAGCATCTCAAAAACAAAAGGCCAAAGAAGTACGGAATTCCAAAAGCCAATAACATATTAGTGATGTCAACTAATATCATCTCAATTTCACCTACCGGAGCATAAAGTCTACTCTAATTACATCCATCTCGGTTCCATTGCAACCCAAGTTAAAATGACATATTGGTTTCAACTTTCTGATATCAACATCTCATGCTAGACTGCAAATCATGGCACTTGCAAATGGTTTACGTAAGGCTACCATTTTTCTTCTGAGAAAATTCTTTTGTGATCGTTTCTAAGACGATATATCACTATATTTTCAACTAATATATACGTATCACTGGTAGAAGGTCAAATGGTGGATGCCCCATACCAATCACTGGAGATTTTTGGTTTGGCCTATCACGTACCAGCCGATCAAATAAGAGAGGAGAGCATTTTTAGAATATTCTTAGGATCGAAATGATCGAAACGTTCTTGCCCTAAGTGGTTGAGAATTATTTATTCCTATCTACCTAATGCTTAAGATTTACTCCTTTCCTTGTCTGCTGTCTTTTAAGTTTTAATAACCCTTTCAATTATATCATTGCAATTTGAGAGGGCAATTCAACTGGATTTTTTGCATCTCTAGTAGCTACTCTCTCTGATAATTCTACACAGGTTGTATCGGCGTATCCTGTCAAACTGCAGCCCGTCGAGTGTAGTTTGTTTTTACACTTCTAACACATGTATCTTTAAATTTTGGCGCATGGTAGGCCAATTTAGATGGAGTGATGCATTTGTATCCTTTAATATAAAATGCAGCCTCCTATATTGATGCATCTGCTATGCATCAGCATGTGTGTCGTCGTCGTCGTCATCGTCTTCTCCGAATTAATCAATATAATTAAGCATTGATGTGTTAGCTCAAAAAAGTGTGCATGTGTGTCATTGTCGTCGTCATCATCATTTTCCCAATTGACCAACATAATCGAGCATTGATATGTTAGCTCGAGAAAGTGTGCATGCCTGAAAGGAGAGCTCAGCAAGCCTGCATTTGTAACCATCTTTAACAGGGTATGTGGTGAAATGCCCCAACATTACATGGAGGCAAAATATTAGGGATTTTAGATGATGAGAGTTTTGGATTCGGCACTACTCTCAGAAACGAGATTTCTTTTTCATGCCATCCAAGCAATAGAGGGCAATAATTGTGAGAATGGACAGGGCATCAAACGTGGAGTAGGTTAGCATGATCTCAAGATATAATTAAGGACACAAGCTTATCTTGATAAGTAACTTGTGATTAGTATTTTTTTATTTTTTTTCTTGGAGAAATATGATTAGCTTATCTAATGACATGATTAGAACAATTACTTCCATAGAGACTTACTGCATCTTAGACATGCATTATTATATTCATGTATATATTCAAATAAATCAAAATGTGCCCTTGCATGTTGTGTAATGATTATTCGTGAATCTCATTATGATGTAGCCAAAATAATTTCTTTAGTTTTTAATCAGAAGTTATTTTTTAAGCTTAACTGATGAATCCAATGAATGTTAAGATTTTGCAAACATGTGTGGGAAGCAATTATTATGCTAATTACTTAGAGCATGAGATGTGGACCAGAACTAAATCAATAAGTTGTGTTAGGTGCAACCGGCAAAGAGTAATTGGCATTTAGCACCACATAGGAAAAAACAAGTACGGAAAAGTATAGGGGTGTAAGTTGAGTAGAGTATGAACCAGAAGAAATTATGTCGTACATTATACCAACAATTTTATCTTGCTCCTATCGATTCTATTCATTATGCCCTTATCTGGATGATTACTTTATGGAAACAAAATGAGATGACTGGCATGATGCACGATCATACAGACGCACATGGTGAATGATATAATTTTTACTATTTATTGGTGCTCTTAAGTATGAGGATGTACCTCACGTCACCTTGCAAAACTACGAGCACTGAGAAGCCATGTTGGCTATCCTAGATGTGAGGACCCATGCGGATGTGTGTTTAGTCTCACATCGGTTATTCGCTGGGTAGATCTTGGATACTTATACAGGATTAAGAAATCCAAATAATACATTCGGACTAGTCATTTTGGGTGAGGTCCTGAATTGTTACAGTGAAAATGTGTGGTTTCTGGATGCATGGGCTCCAACTGTGGCTCCACCAACGCAGGCAAAGGAGGGGACGTCAGAGACGACGATCGCTAAACCTAATCATATATTGATAAATTATTATAATTTTTTGTTACGCTGACAGCTTGACTGGTCTCCGCCACCTTGGAAGCATATACTTCCATATAAGAGCTGTAAAGAGCTACATGGACCCCGTACACCAAGCAGTTAACTTTAATCAGATCCTTGAAGTAGACTGGAAGGATGGGTCACGTGTTACGGTAGTTCTTTGTCTTCTTTTTAGAAAAATCACATGTTACGTTGTCTGTCTCGGAGAGGAAGGTGGTGCATGGTTCCGGATAGATGAGGATATATATTGCCAAACATCAACCAATTCAAATTGTATAGAGATATTTTTTGGTGTCACCTATCAAGTTGATAGATCTGTACCATCTGTTAGACTTATTCAATTTGTTTTTATTAACGTACTATTATCCCGTATATTTGGTCTCTAGCATGATGCTTTTGATTTAGCCTTCTTCATCGAAATGATTCTTAGTCAATTCCTGTGTAACATGCATTCAATCTCAGCTTTTGGAATAATCGTTATATCTATTCTCACCTCATCATGTTGCCAATGTAGACATGCATTTCCGACATATCAACTCGGAGAAGAATACTTGATTCCAACAATGCATTACTTTTTCGATCTCTAAAATCACACACACCTAAGAAAATGTTCAACGATAGGTGGGTGATGACCCTAAAATTTATGCAGCTTTTAAAAAAAGAAGGCTAAATTTAACTAGTTCTATCAAAAATTTCTCTAATAATTGAGCCTTCTTGTTTAGCTAATACAAAGCTCGACCTCATCTCATCCATGAGGCCAAGAGCAAGCGCGTGTGCGCCCGCAGATCACACCCATCAGCACCACTTGAAAAGCATCCAATTGCATTGCTGATGCTAAATTCTATCGTACTCGTAGTGCCCCAGTTCCAGGATAAGCTACTACAAGCCAAATCTAGCTACTTGAGAAACTAATAAAATTTTCCAATACTTGAGAAACTAGTCCGGCACGAGACAACTTAACCTCCCTTAAGTACACGTAACTGGATGCAGACACTGATAGTCTCCGATACGCACCACAAGTTGCACTAAACGAGGCCACTTGCGGAAGCGTCCGGCTGCAATAATGCTGACCCAATCGTACCGTAAAACTGCAAGAAGTCGTGCCAGTTGCAATATGGCCACAGAGTACAAAATTTTCCAGAACCAAAACATTGGAGATCACGCAGAGGCGCGCAAATTATGGAGGGTCGGTGCAAGGGTACAGCTCACTCGCCACTGGCTCGAGGCCGGCTAGAAGTCGTCGTGACGAGGGTGGGGTACGAACCCTACAAGCGTGAGACGTCAATAAAGTGGATTCGTGCAATTAATGCAATCCGGGCGCATTTCCCAGCAACATCCACAGTGCTTCGTCCGTGGTCCTCTCGTCCGATTGGACAACTCGCCCGGACGCCTCCTCTTTTCCTTTCCCCAAAGGGCCTTTGCTCAGGAAAAAGTTCACACGGCTGAGGTCGTCCCGGAAGTGACTTTTGGCAGAGGGGCTATGCTTACGCGTCGCCACCCACCGACCCCCACTGTACATTTTTACGAACCCTAGAATGTGTGACTCCTCTTGCATTGCTGCTTTTGTTTGTCACTACCTGATTCCGGATAAAGCTTCCCCAAGATAGCTGTTGAGGTGAGTTTGGCAATTCACATCAGTCAAGCCATTGATGAAGCTTGTCCATCATCATGATTCAGTATTTTCATATGAGTGTTGCTATTGATCAGCCACTGATTGGTGTCGAACATAATTAGGTTGATGTAGGATTGTAATCGGATCGAATATGAATCGTACACCGGTTTATTTATATCCATATGTGTTTTGTTTGACGAATATATAAATATTAGCTGAGAGCAAAAATTTATATCCGTATTTGTTTTAAATAAATATGAATGTAATTTGGATATTTGAAATATGATTATAAATACGGATGTAAGTTGGAGAATTAAAATTTATGATCATAGAATTAAAAAAATACTAAATGATAGATCAAAGTAATAGCATATTAATGTGATCATTTGCTTTTCTTAAAAGCTCATGATTGTTATATAAAATAAAATAGGATGACTAATAGAATCGGATATTTTAATAAGAATTGGATAGTTTAATACGAATAGGATAGTTGCCTATCCATATATAATGTCCCATATTAGGATAACTTCTAACTAGATTTGACTCAAAAAATCCAATGGATCCCAACGTATATACGTATATGACATGGTCGATCCAAATAGAAATAAATTAGGTTTTCATTCGATTTCTTTTAGATTTTACCATAGATATACCAATTTCTTATCCAATCAATTATTTGATCCTAACCTCAACCATCTTAAAAACATGGACCATTCAAAAAATTACAATTTACCGAAGCTAAGCGCTACACCTTGATGTGTATTTGCATCAACTTTCCAATTAGGTGCCCTAAAACTAACCTACCTTTCCTCAAAATTTTAAAATGGACACAATTCCAAGTTTTCTAACATGAATTCGCGGCAGACGGAAGTTCAGGGACTCTAATCAAGTGTATTAACCTTCAGAATAATTTATCTATGATTGTAGAGATGTAATGACTGTGTTTCTTCATAATCATTCAGTGCATGGTGGTAGTCACTAATCTCCATAATGATCTAATGAGCATCAACAAGGATATACTTGAAATGTAAAAATTGATGGTAAAATTTATGAATTTTAAGATAATTCCCTAAAACTTGTCGGAAATAGCATTTTCTGTGGGACGAACCATGCATACATATTCTTATCAAGTCAAGGGATAATCAAAGAAGAAGAACTCGAATGGAGTTCAAAATATATACCATGAAGGCCTGACCCATGGTAGTTCAAGAACCTTCAAATGAATAAACTTCTTTTGGCAGCATCAAATGAAAAGAAATGAACTGTCATCAATTATAATCGTGGCAAGTAGTGGCCTTCTCCACCATTTTATTAAGCAAAAGTTTATACTAATGCTAATATGGGGATGTTTTGTAAGAAATGGTAGGCAGTAGCCATCGGTACTTCAGCAGTTTGGTACACCACATGATGCCAATCCAAAGGCAATGACAATAATACCATACCAGTTGAACGACCTTCAGTGATACTTTTAAGTTATTTAAGCATTTTTCAACATATTTACCCAAGAAGAAGAGCATATTTCAACGTGAAAAAGGCAGCTATGACTACAACGCAATTGTGATTCCTCTCTTTTCAAGTAGATGATCGAATATCAATCCCAAGTCCTAATCTCATGAAGGTAACGTACAATTTTTCAAGAAAGTTATTTTAAGAATTAACATTTTCCTCCTCGGAGGAGGATCGCATTTATCGCAGCATCGAAAAACTTTACTTTGCGTCGGCATGTGGTTGCCCCAAAAAAACTTAAATGCCGGTAGAATATTATGAAGTCCACCATTATTGCTACTCTTTCTACTACGTGATGCTCACTAAACACAGACAAATGTCGCCTCGTCCGGCTTCAGTGGTGTCCTCCTGATGTTGCTTGTCTCCCCCTCAAACGTCCTCACGCCTGCACCAAGAACTTTTACTGGGATATATATATATATATATGCCGGCCGTCTCTTGGTGAGAAAGTACAAAACAAGGGATTCCCTTCCCACAAGCTTAAGTTGACCACTTCTCCACCCACAAGAAAGTGCATGCATGCACATAATTTCCACCCAAATCTTCATTTTTCCCCAAAGATCTTGCATCACCGTCTCATAAGCCGTCAACTTGGCAGAGCCCACATGTTCCCCGGCAGTTTCCTCTCTCTCTCTCTCTCTCTCTCTCTCTCTCTCTCTCTCTCTCTCACACACACACACACACACACACACACACACTCAAAGCAACTTTACATGGATATCCAAGAGTTTGCCCACATGATTTGACTAAATGACGTAGGGACCTCTCCCACTCTTGGTAAAACTTGGCTAGAAAAGGGCGAAAGACGCGTTATAAGAAGGCTGATGGCTTTAAGAATCCTTCCGATAACCCAAGTCTTCAAGTTTGGTTGCTGTTTCATGCATGCTTAGTTCCAACTGCTAAATTTCTCAAAGTTTTATGTCTACATAGGTAATAAGCATTTTTTACGCACAGTTAGACTCACTTCCATACAAAGCCATATTTATTTTGCATACTCGTATGCAATAGCTAGAAGTTAATCATAAAACAACCTCCGAAATCAAGGGTTGGAAATCAGTATAAAAAATGGGAGCCAGGCAGAAAGATAGACCTCAAATTCCTTATCTTCTTTCAACATTTTTCATTTTTTTTTTGTTTTCTCTCTTCCAACAAAGTGAAAATTGTTAACTGAATGAGAAAGAAGTGTGTACAAGCGAAACTGCCGCTGCTCAAAAAAAAAAAATCTCAACATTCCATATTTTCCTTCCTCTCTCTGTATTGCGTCTATTCATGCAACTCTCAGCATTCCATTCCCAATCTATGATTTCTTCATGCAAATCACATCATTCTATTCAAAACGAAAAAAAAGAAAAAAAAGCTTCCTGAAGCTCATGATTTTTTTCTAAATCCATGCATGGTAGGTCTCATCCACCTGATAATTTCTTCTACAATAACCAGTTAACCACCGTCCAAATCTATTCATACTTTCAGTGCTCACTGCTTTGGTGGCGGTGATGGGATCTCTCGGCCTGTCCTTCCCCCACGACTTGAGCGGACGTCAAGGGTCGCCATCCCAGTGAGGCGACGTTGATACCAAACACCGTGCTCCGAAAGCGACTGTCGGCATCCCAGCCTCCCGACGCGTGTCCATCCGATCCCGCCATTCCGCTTTTGGTAACCTTTTCTGGATTTCCGGCCGTAAAAGCAATCTGAAAGGAACATCCACCCCTGACACGTGTTGGTATCTCCGGTGGCAACGTTTTAACAAATTAGTTCCTGTGGGTTTAACTTTGCAATAATATATGTAAATATTATTTTTAAATATACATCAGAAAAATATGCTTTTCTAAAAGTTAAAAGGACATGGCACATATATATACTTACAAATAATTTCTATTTTTTCAGAACCATTCTCTACATATTTATGAATTATAACAAAAGGTTTTGTAGAACCACTGATGTCATGGCCTTAAAGAGGTGGAACGTAATGTATCTATTGGTATCGGTCGTAATCAATTGTTATCTACTTAGTTTGTCAAATTCTTCAAAAGTAGGCCGTTACTTGATTGATCAAGCAATTGCAATTTGTTTAGATCTATCTTTTTAGATCTTATATATAGGATGTCAACAAATAAAAAGTAGCTGGAGCTCCATTCCATTATTAGTTAGTTGGAATAAGAAACTTAACATTGAATAGATAGTCCTCTTTTCTTTTTCAGAAAAAGATTGAGGGATCCATCTGCGCTATAAGTATCCAAGTCTAGATTATGGGGATGCACCATCCAAAAAATGCACAAATTATTTTCAAATGCTGTTAGTGTATACAGAGAATAGGATGCAGAAACTAATTCTTGGAGAATTTTCAAAAAAAAAAAAGATCATGATATTATGATCAAAGATTAAGGAATGGTACTAATTTTTGAAACTTGCAGAAGAATCTAGGTTTTGCTAAGAAATAAAAAAGTGAATAGTCATCGTGGAAGCTAGTATTAGGTTATTTGTAAGAATAATCTTTGTTTTTTATTTCAAGAAGAATGATATCATTTTTGCAGATATAGAACTTCCTCCCACGTCTTATGTTCAATTAGCCGGATCTTTACTTATACCAAAGCCAGTACAGTAAATAATTGGGGATGAAATCTCTCCACATCTCTTTTGTTGTTTCCCCCACCCCCAATGAAAGACATCTCTCTTATTCAAGACACTAGCCCCATCATCGATCAGTCCAATAAAATATTTGAATCCAGCAAATAGAATATTTTATGTTCAAGGGCAGAACTAGCCCTAATCAGAGCAATTGTTTTTTAAACTAAAGCTTTCATTTTGTAGATCCTGCATCGATTCTTGTATTTTGTGATGTCACATGTGTCCACATATCATGAAGCATATCTAATGTCAATGTCAATATTAATTGACTTATTCTCATCTTCCAAAAAAAAAAAAGATTTATTCTATCCCATTGAGATATGTATATGATTCTCCATGATAAAGTGCCACTATGAATGATAATACTTGGGTAATATCATAGCATTTGTTTAGAGGGGAGACTATTCCGATCATCATGTTAATTAGAACCTACAATTAGACGATTGTTTGCACCTGCAGTATTAAATTGATTGAGATAGTGGGCTAGATCCACTTGATTGTACTTGAGCAATATGAATTGTCTCCCACCATATACTAATTATGGAAAGAGGCTGATTTTAATCTTACTTAACTCTATATGTATGTGTATGGCATAAGCCATGTCTGAAATGTTTGTTCTCTCTGTGCTAGAGGTGGCCTTGCATAAGCATCCAAGTTTTTCGATATATTTTAATCAATATGATAATAATATAATGAATCTAACTTTTTATTCATTTTTTAAAATTTTATATTTATTATGAATTATAAATTCTAAATTATTCAAGTTAATTTCTTTCATAGAGTAGTCGATTATTGTTTTATCATTTTGGCTGAGATTTCGATATCTTGCTTGCTATAATATCAACTGAAAGCTCAAAAAGATCTCATTATACCTCATGTCGATCTAATTCTAGAATAACTTTTTTTCTTTATAAAAAATAAACCAATACTTGCTTATACCAGACTCATTCAACCTTGCTCCATACAAATGTTTTCATTGCAGACTTTGACTCAAAGTACCCTTATTGCATATATTGTCTATTTTTTCTGGTCGAGCATGCACGGGCAAAAGTCTATAGGGTCTTCATTTTAACACCACCACAAACACACCATGATTTGATCAAATGTCACTAACTTTGCATCTTTGGCAAAAGCTCAGCTTATGTCTTAGATCTGAATACTCCTGAAGAAATAGTTATCGGAAGGACAACATCGAGGGTGCCTACTAAAGTTATTGAGATTGGTATGAATTAGCTGGTTTCAAGTCCTCCCTCACCTTAATTATTTGAGACCAGGATTTTTGTCCATACACCCTAGTTCTATATATATATATATATATATATATATAATATGATGCATGACATGACGGAGGACACAAATTGCCGAATTCTAAATGTCTCATTAGAAATCATATCAATATGGTCCACAATATCACGTTATATAGTTATATCTTAATATTTATGTGGACGCATTTATTGCCAAAGAGGGTGAACCGAATTTGTATTAAAATATTGTTGATCATTTCTATTAGAAGAGAATAAAGGGACCGGAAATAGCTTGGATTGTTCTGATTCCATGATTACCTAGCTGTTGAAAGAGAAATAAAGAAACAATTAACAGCGCCTCTTTATTCTTTCAGATGAGAGAAGCTATGCGGGGATTTTTGAGGTCGTCATGCCATCAAGAATCATGTTTCTTAAAAGATTGGGCAGAACCGAACTAATCGTAGGCAAAGGCTGTTTCAAGCAAAGGGTGGTGGTGGTGTTCCAGTACATATATTAATCTCCTTTTGTAGTGCTTCGCATCAATCTCAACCATTCTAACAAACGGTGAAGGAACAATAGCATTAAAAAGAAAGAGCAAACAGCAATTGACCTGCAGGCTAATCCACAAGGGACACTTGAGGTTGTCACTGATCAATTGGGCGATGGCTGTCATCTTGGCTATCATCTTAGCCCCTGCAAAGTAATATTTCCGTCAAGTCTCATTTCTAAAACATCTTTGTCAAAGTATCTGATGACATTGAGATCCCGATCCGAAGATCTACAGGTAATATTTTATTTAAGCAAGTGCAACGTTGAGAGATGGTGGGAGTAGAAAAAAGGTGCATGCTTTGGATCATGTCCACATCGTACCAATCAACAATAAGAGCAGGCCACAATCAGTATGACTGCTGAGCGTCTCCAATCAATGGAGCAGGGCTGTCTCACTTTCCATTACTTTTGGTGGCCTAAGCAATGACATGAGTCTCTAGGATTTGAAAATTTGGATATGATCTCCTAGCTTCTTTCATTCGCCATGCTATTCTCTCGTCTTCAGGTGGGGTACGCTAACATGGAAGTCGTATAAAAAGCTTGATCAATGATTCTCATGGAACTGCAGCTTCCAAATTCTGCAGGCTTAAAAAAATCTCACTGTTGCGTTCATGTTAGCCACTCGAGCTTTCCACTGATTAGAAACAGCCTCCAGAAGATAAAAAAGCATCGAGTCAAAGTAGAAGTAGTTGTGATCGTTTAAGTCCAATAAATTTACTTTTCTTTGGTATTACGCTTTAATCCAAGTTATGGGCCAAGTTCTAGCTCTTATACTCGCAATCTGATTTCTCTCTCTCTCTCTCTCTCTCTTTTTCTCGAGAGGAAGATTTCTCTCCATTTTGTGCACGGTAGATTGGAAGCAATTCTCATACACACTTCTCAATCGAGTAAATCACGAAGGAGGTTTCTTCAGGCTGTACATAAATCCAGAAAAAAGGGAAAGGAAAACAATGGCTTAATTCTTGATTGGTGAAAAAAGGCAGAGAACTAAACTAGATGATGTGAAATTTTACTCTTTTACATATGCCTCAGTGTATAAATTTTTTTTAATGTAACATCATTTGGCTGAAGAATCCAAATATCTCTTGATGCTGTAGAAAATGACAAAAAAGGGATGGCAACGGGGACGGTAGCCAAATCCAAATATCCAATAGGCCCAAAGAGTCGCGGATAAAGTTTTTATGGAAGCAATGATGGGCGTGGGCCAATTAACTAATATAAATTCAAAGGCCACACACCTAATCAATACGTTAGTTAATAATAATAATTTTTTTGCATAAATACTTTCATAAATATCTAACTTTACATGAATATTCTTCTAAAATTAGTATTTGCATGTATACCCATATAAAACATTTGTTTTGCTATTTTTTTTATTATTTTTTCATATGTATCCACGCTATCCAACGCCATAAAAAAATTAACAGTTTTAAATTAAAATAACTAAAATACCGTTAATGGGTAGATGTGCAAACAGAAACATTTATAAAGCGATCGTGATGGAGGACAAAAAAATAATTTTAAAATTTTATTTTATTTGTGCAAAAATATTAGGGATATTTGTGTAAAAATAATATTTTATGAAGATAAAAAATAAATATAAATTTTAAGAAAATATTCACACTAATTTTAATTTTTAAAAAAAATATTCATGTAAAAAAATTTCTAATAATATAATAGCAATAGAACTGACTTCGCAACCAACATTGAACCAATAAGAATAAGAAACGCCCATTTGTTGTACGGCTCGAGTCTCTTTATAGTATATGCGGTGTAGCCGTACGGTGGACAAAAAGTATACTTGCATATCGAGACACGGTGAAGGCGTGAATTATAGGATTCAGAGTTATCCGGAGATGGGAGTCTGAAAGAAACGCGTGGGCCCAGACGAATGACCACGCATCTGGAGGTCGAGGGGGACGCGTGCACTCGAATTATGTGGACCCGGGGAATTCCAAGTGACCAAGGTTAGGTAAGGTTCCTCGGGGGCCCCATGGGAGCCTAGGGGTGAATGGGTGAAGTGTAGGGTGTGGTCCCCCTGCATCGTCTCCACGTCACGAAATTGCAGAGATGACAACGAGATGGGAGGAAGTTTCCGAGCCAGCATCCTTTTTACTCGAGGGTAAAAACACCAATAAGGAAGATGAATTCGTTCGGTAAATTAAACTTGTTCAGGGCCCTTTGGTGCTGCTCTGTTTTTTTTTTTAATCATCAAAATACTCAATGATAAAAAAACAATCAACGACGGAACAGACCAAACCTTTTTCTTATCTAAAATTGTCTGTAAGTTTTTTGGAACTTCTGATGATGACAAAGGGTTATGATGTTCAACAAGGGTAAAAAATAAAAATAAACTACATGAGTGGCAAATATCGGTAATTAATAGAAAAAATGCAGAAAACAAGGATAATGCTGAGTTCATCTAGTTAGTAGTCGCATCTCTCAGCTTAGCGACCAAAGATTCTATATTTGGCTCTTATATGATGTCGTGTTAAAAATCTTAACTTGAATAATTATAATATAGATAAATCTCTCATTGTTCATAGTTGATTAGATTTCAGCTGGTTTGTAAAATGATTGATGGTTAGGTACAAAAAGTATAGGCCAGCTACTAAAGTTATTGGATTGGGATCTTCTCCAACCAGTCTTGAGCTGCAGAGAGTATGCCTTCCAATCACAACAGTCCATGACTAGCATGATGGACGTAATTGAATGAGCCCCATCAGATGTTGTAGACTGTATCCAATCACCATCATCATGCAAATCATAAATGGCTAAGATCGGAAGACAAGCTCTCTCCCATGACCCTAGACCGGAGAGGATCCGAATCCAAAGTTGATGGTGGACAAGTACATGCAGTCGCAGACAATAGAAAACAACAATTTTGCCCAAGAGTGTCTTCCTTAGAAACTGCCTGTGGCGTGGGAGCACCTTCTCGTTCGACTGCAGTAGCCTAATCCCTCAGGGATCCACTAGATTTCGCAAATTGTACGTGAAATGATTAAAAAACAGGGTCCCAACTGAAATACTTCTTTTGAGGAACCGAGAATGTCCATCGCTTAAGAGATGCACGACTTCAATGCATGTGATTTCTCGTCTTTACTTACAGGCACGAAAGATGCAAAGATGCTTGCTCCTTTGCTATGACGATCGAATTTAGAATCATACTGGTTGAATTGTAGTTCACATTGGTTTTAAGAAAATAGGCAACACTGAAGGATGTACAATTTAATTGATGACCGCTCATCTCCTACTGCCAGATAAAGAATGGATCGAATCTAACCTTTCCGTGGAAGCCTACTAGGTAGTTCGAATCTTCCTCTGCCAACTAACTAGGACACGGGCATTGGTTTTAAGAAAATAGGCAACACTGAAGGATGTACAATTTAATTGATGACACCCATTCGTTCCGCAAAAGAATGAAACACAAGAAAATTTAGCAACTTTATTCCAATCAAAATCTGATAATTTTATCCCATTATATAGAATAGCCATGTACTTGAAAAGAGCAAATGCATCAACGACTTTCTTTTGTCAAGCAAAATTTCTTCTAGAAAGGTACTTCAATCTCAATTCTTGACAACCGTCAAGTAAACTAATATCTCACTAAAGGTTAGTACACAACTTAGAAACACATGACTAGCATTTTGGACTTATTTAATATGCAAAGAAAAAAAATTTTCATTGAAATATTTTTATTTTAAAAAATAATTTTGACATATTTGATTTATCATGAAAAAATAATACATTTTAAAATGCCTTATATTTGGTTGAGCATCTACTTTTCTAAGAAAGTTATATAAAATACCTATTATATCCTTAATAAGAAAAAAAAAATCTTATCCATAAATTTTGCTAGCTTAAAAATATTTTTGAAAAAAAAACCCTCACTTTATAACCAGCAAAAAATAGCTCTCCATGTCTTTTATATATTTTTTTCATAAAATATAAAAATATTATTTTCATAAAAATGTTACGTTTTCATCTCTCTTTTAAAAACTCCAATCAAATAAGAATTTTTTTTTATTTTTTGGTTAACCATACTTTTCTTCTTTCTTTTTCGATGAACCAAACACAATCTGATGTCAAGATCTCACGCACAAATTGGGAAGCTAACAACCTGCCACCATTGGCTTGATGGCTTGTATAGCATGGGCAAACTTATTACAACCTAGTGACGAGCACACGCTCTACAACCTGACCTTTTGACTCTTCGTTTGGAATGAACACCCTATCTTCTCTAAACAAATGAATTGCCAACAAGCTGTACTTAGGAGGAATAGAATTTTGCCTTTTGAATTACTCGCACACGAGTTTCATCATCCTCAGAACAAAATACAAAAGGAGTAAAACAAAGGTCTAGATGAATGAATTGCCTATGACCTGTAGCTAGGAGGTCACCAAATTTTGCTTGAATCACTAGAAGAACAAGAGCTTCATCACCTTCAAGACAGCATAGTTCCTGTTCCAAGATTGTAGAATAAAGAGAATGATTGTGGTTTCCACTTTTAAGAGAATGAAAGGGTTAGAGAAAAGGCAGCTTTAGGGAAGGTGGTGATTGAGGACAGAGAAGAGAGAGGCTGCTGGTTACGAGGATAGAGACAGTGGCTTTCTGGCTTTTGAGATCAGATCCGCTTTCTGGTCAGGAGAGGAGAGGTGGTTGATTGACAAACTATCTCTGTTCCATTTCAACACACGACTAGCTATGATAGCCCTTTTTTTCTCCAGCCACTTTTTTCCAGCCATGTTTTTTCTCACTTAACAAGAAAAGCGATTCGGAGTGCTTTTCACCCCACCACCTTCCTTTCACTTTTTTTTTTAGCTCAACACAGGATTTTTCTCTGCAATGCAACTTATTAACAAAGAAGAGTAAATACGAAGGCACGAAATTTTGTAAGTCAAGCAACCAGGGGTGGATTCTTACCCACCGAGCATTCACAATGCATGGTTAAGTCCTTGCAAGTGTGTTCAGAATTTCACAGATATTAAGAATAAAAAGATAAAATAAGTATGAGGAAAAGGACATATGATAAAAATACCAGAAAGTGTGAACAACATGGAAAATTTACATATCATTTAATAAAAACTCAAAAATAATATTTCTACTAACATATAATAAAATCAATAAGATGCATAATCCACTAAATCGTGTCCAATCTGCATTTTGAATTGCAGCAAAATAGGCTATACCCAATTCGCACGGATGGATGACAATTTTTTTAGTTGTACGACAATTGTTAAAATAGAAAAAAAATAGAGTTCATGCAGAAAATATTGTGCAGTGCAAATTATGATATTTACCATAACTGCATATTCATGTGAATTGCTCATATCCTCTCAAGAAAAAGAGCTACAAACATTTTCAAGTAAGGCATAACAAATATATGGAATATAACAATCCACTTTTGGAGCAAGTGAAAGTCCCGAACTTTCAGGATATACAAAGCTATACATGCAAAGTTAAATTCAAGACCTAAAAATTGCACTAAGTGCTAGTCAAGTATAGTCTAAAAGAGGATGTCAATCCTTTTCGACATGATTTTAATGTTCTAAAAAAGAAATAAAGCTGAATGGTTGAATTCACAAATATGCACATGTTTAGCTCTTCAACAAATCTCTTCAAATCTTCATACAGGTATAGTTCTTAAAAGTTGGATGCATGTCATAAAGTAAAGGATGTTATATCCAAGTTATACTGAACATTTATACTACAAAATAATGATCGCACAATGAAAAGGAGAAGGAGCAAAACAAATTTCATTTTTCCCAATACCCAATGTCCCACCCATTCCTTCAACCTGCAATAGGTTTATATATTTGTCATGAATGGACTAGCACTAAGAATCCAATGCCATGATGTCAAGTAATTATATATAAATGGCCTATTATCCTAGTTCTACACCAAGCTGAAAAGGTAACACTGTAAGACAACACTATAAGCTCAAGTAGACACCGTTCAACTAGTCCAAAGAAAGAACAGAAGAGCCAACAAGACATGATTGAGAAAAACCAAGAACCCACAAGATTACTTGATAGGAGTCAAAAGATCTTCTTCTTCTTTTTGAAGAAAAACAAAAAATAAAGATGAACATTTCAAGCCTCCACTTCTGCTTAATGAGATATATAGGGCAGTTCTAAGTGCTGAAATTGATGATTGATGCATGACCATTACATGATTTTGCTCTTAACAATATCCATGAACAATGCCATGTCACAGCTACAGCCAACAATACGATTCAGCTTCATGAACAATACTATCGCCCATCCAACTAACACACTGAGTGATTGCATCTTGACAATATAGTATGCCTAAGCTAAATATTTATGAACCAGAGAGCAGAACTAAAAAAATTTATAGAAACAATTCTAATAAAACTGAGACCCAAGTAACATCCATGAAGCAAATTCAAATCTGATACGATGAGGCATTCCAGTTTATCATAAGAACAAAATATAAAAAGCAAAGTGAACAATAAATCTACTACTACAATATCAACTGCATTTAAAATATGCACACGCCAATAAATGCTTATCATATACGTGCCATGTGCACAACAGCCAACCCCCAATTTTTGTGCAGGCCTTGGCACAAATGGCAAATGGACTCACACTTCACACATTCATGAACATAAGTGTAGCATCAATAAATAAAGGCGTAGTATTACCTACTTCTAACAAGTTCCATACTAAAAGACTGAATTAATAATATATCATGGTGATAGAAAACAGAGAAGACTTCTTATAAAGATGTTCATGAAAGAGTGATGCCACAGTCTTGCAATGTTGAAACACCACTGCTTAGACTTTCAGTACCACCAGCCATGCAAGAACATCGAACTTGTAAGTCCTCTTCATAACTATAACCTTCATGACATAAATCCAGTAACTGCATCATTAATCAATCTACAGAAGATAAAATTTGTATTTTGCTAAAAATCATCCAATTAACTTGCAACTGTATAGAAATGTGGACCCAATAAACAGAAAAGATCATGAAAATTCAAAAGATAAATAGAAGAAAAAAATATGAGACTTCAAGGTGCAGACATCCAACAACCAACACAAGTCATTGGATCGGCCTCTCAGAACCAATCTATCCTGCACATCTGACTAAGCTTCTCCTGCACTGAAGACGACATCCAGCCCCTTAGTGCCCCATCCAACCCCACATACCTCAAAGACCGACAGGCCAACACTGTATGCTCAACATCATCAGCAGAGACATTACAACAAGAAACTAACACAAGGATCTCCAACGATCCGTGGCCTGAGAATGATCGGATCCCCTCACCAGTGATCAGTTCGCAACCTGCCACATTCATCTTCACCAGATTCCTGCAGTTCCGAGCCACAGCAAAGAGTGTCACATCTGATAGATTGATGATGTATGACAAATCCAATCTCGCGAGACTATGAACCGCAGCAAGGGCAACACCACCTATGTCAGTAATTGCTGAGCCACACTCTGCCAGATTCAATTCCTGCAAACCAGACATCTCCGACAACATACAGACACCAGTATCTGTAATCTGATGGCATTCAGAGAGATCCAGTTTCCTTAGAGTTCTCGACGACGATCCCATGGCCAAATAACACAAGCCCAAATCTGTCACCAAGGTGCATCCTTGGAGGCACAAAACTGTCAACGAGCTCAGCATGCTAATCGCGCTGAGCGCCATATTGGTGATGCTATCACACCATGACAGATCAAGAACTGATAAATTCCTGGCATTCCTTGCTAGGGCAATCACACCGACATCTGCGATTCCTTTTCTCCTTCTTAGGGTGACATTCATCAGCTGCCGGCACCCGGCAGCAACGGCACGCAACCCATTATCACTGACATCATCCAATTCCGATTCCTCGAATTCTCGAGACGCCATGAGGTTTAGATGGACATTCAGGTTGAGCGTTCGGAGATTGGGGCACGTTGTCGCCACGGTCTCAAGGCTGAAATCAGGAATTCTCTTGCCGGTCTCGAGGGTTACTAGATTCGGGAACCTTGGGAGGAAAGAAGGCATGAATGCAGGTTCGAGGACTCGAAGAGAAGCGCGGGTGAGGCCCTCCACTCTCGCCCACTGCCTCGAGACCTCCGAGCAAGATTGGCGGTCTCTTCTATCGGTGACCCTCTTCAGCACGAACCCTAGCAAGTCGTCCCCGAATCTCTCCATCAATAAAACCTAATTCTCGAAACCCTAGGATAATGGAACAGTGGCGAAAGATCGAAACTTTAGATCCCTAGATGAGATCTTTCCAAACTTGCGCAAATCAAGAAGAAGAAGAAGAAGAAGAAAAAGAGGAAGAATTTTTACGTGTTGGAATCGGCACCTCAATCTGATCTAGGGTTGAAGAATTCATAGGGAGAGCGAGAGCCAAGCCGTTGGCTTCGGGATCTTTCAGACCCCGAGATGGTAATGAGCGAAAGCCCTAGCTCGGTTTCGGGACAATTTCTAGATGGGTTGCACCTGGGTCGGTTCATAAAGCATCCACCGGCCTCCCCAACTGGAACCGGGCTCAAGGGGACCTGGGCCACCCAAATTGCGAGGCCCATCTGTTCGTACAAAGTACCGAGCCATTTACCCCACCTTTTATCTATTTTCCTTTCTTGTTCCAGAGTAGGAAAATGAAGTTGTCCAACACTTCAACTCGACATGAGATATTTCTACGCCAATAAAACACTTGTTGAAATTATTCTAATTCGCATTTTGGAACCTTTGCATGAGAAAGAATTCCTAGGGTGGGAGCCAATGCTTTGATTTGTGAAAAATATATAGCATTATTAATTTGTTATTACATCACAACCCCTAGATCGTTTAATCAATTCAATGCGCATTGTTTTTTCTTTGTTTTTTTTTTTTAAAAAAAGTCTAGGTGCTACATCATAGGCTTGTTTGTAGAAGAACGAAATGAACACAAGTAAGGTTACCTCATATTAATTCACAGAAGTTAGTAGCATAACTTTCTACCCAGGAAAAACCACTTCCGTAACCTTGGTTGCCCTGTTGAAAAGAGGAATTATAGATCAGAACTTTTGATAGCTAACTCAGATTCTTCTTCCATCACCCTAGTTTGCACTAAAAAGGAGTGAAGGATCATTATTACATAAACTTGGCTCACAGCATCCATCCCTTAGCTCATGTAAAGCAAATAGCAGATGCACAACGGGATGGAATTTCTCCAAAATGAGACCTCAGCTAGGCTCAGATTAGCTAGTTTCATTAAAAGAAAAGACATAACAGCAAAATGAAATGCAGCTGCGATTTTATTAAATCCATCAGAGTTTGGGGAACCTGTGGCATTGAGAACATCACAACTGATTATGATACCAA
Source organism: Phoenix dactylifera (assembly GCF_009389715.1). Taxonomy (NCBI): domain Eukaryota; kingdom Viridiplantae; phylum Streptophyta; class Magnoliopsida; order Arecales; family Arecaceae; genus Phoenix; species Phoenix dactylifera. The sequence goes on from NW_024068786.1 coordinate 79,622, forward strand.
GCAGTTCAACTATATAAGAATGTATTGTCCTATATTGAAATCCATTGAGCAGCCCTCTTTATCATTTCACTAAAATGGGTTTCAAGCCTCTTAACCAACAGTTCCCTCAATTTTTTTATGCGATGATGCACAGACCAGCAGGCTCTAGATTTTCCAAGATCAACTACATATTTGATTTGCACTAGAAACAACATGCTACTTTGAAGATTGTCTTTACTAAATAGGTTTTCAGAAAAGTCAAGTCTCCATTATTAACAGATCGATCTACAAAGTTTACCTTCACCACTGTTTCAGGGATTCAACATGCAGCATGGAAAGATCACCAAAAGTACTTCCTCCATAACATCTCCCATTAGTCGGTGGGCTTCCTTCTCTGACGTGCTTGGAAGAGCCAACTTGATAAACCAGTGTAATTTAGTAGGTTGCAACTAAAAAGTCCAGACAGTGTTTGACACATCAACTCAGCAATTTTCATCCCACATGTTAACCAGCAAGCAATGAACTTGACAAGAGACAAATATTCATTATTATGGTAAGAGATGTTCTTGAGTTTCCTAGCACTTCAAATTTTTAATTTCAAGGTAAATTTAGAAACAAAAAGATACATTAAACCTGCACGAGAATAATGTGTCGATTTTTATTGCTAAGTGTCAGATAAATTTCTCCATTTTCAAACTCCAATGAATGCATAGAATCAGATAAAGTTCTCCCTTTTCAGGCACAACGTTATACTGGATCCGTCATCCTCAAGATTGCATACATGCTATCGAATCAACTGACGTTACGAAGCATGGTGTAAACCATAATTAGCAAGAGGTTATGTGCAACCAGTAACATTAGCATTTAGTTCCTACATGATAAAGTTTTATGATTTTATGATGATTGAATGTTTAGATTTTGCTGCTTGGATTATCTCCATGGTGCTTCTAAATTGATGACGACATTCTGACATTTTGTTCATTACATGTGTTAGTTCTGTCAGTGTTGCGAAAATTTTCACTTACATATATCAACTGCAGAAGATTTTTTTTTTGTAGGATGAGTATATGATACATTCCTTGTATAGATACATTCACGAGAAAAGCTGATGAGGACCAACAGAAGCAGAGTCCCATAATGCAACGCCGGCAGATGTTTTTCACTTATGAACTTCATAGGAACTTTTTCACAAGTTTCTTTTTCCTTCTGGTTCTTTTCGAATGCCATTCTCTAAAAACATATCGAATTGTATTGACAATAACAAGTTTCTGATTTACTAAATCAATCTGTGGTACATTCTCATAACTGAAATCCCGTCGTCAGAGTCACCATGACTAGGAATTTTAATATGAATCTAGGATAAAGAAATCCATGAAGACAAAAATAATGCAGGCGAAAGAACATAATGAAACAAGCAGTTGCACCAATAATGAGTTTGGCTATGACTATATACAGTACCAAAGGCATCACTTTGGTAAAGAAAGCTGTTACTCTTCCGACTTCAAGAAGTTGTACACCAGAAATTATAGCACAATGATAGGACTGAATAACTTGGCAAAAAAAAATTTAACAAAGATAAGTATTTTGTAACTAGTTACCAGATGTTCTACAATTTTATAGGTCACAAGATACCACAAAAGGTGCCTTATGACTTCTGACAACGGCACACCACATGAAAACTCAGCATTGATTCTTTTTGAAGAATAAAGATGTCTTTGTTTTTAATCCTAATGCCACACTGATAAAAAGACATCAGAAAATTAAAAAAAAATGGACGAGAAAAATACAAAAAATCATATGATATAAGAGAAATGAGATGCCAAGTGAAGTTAAAAATAAGTATAAATGCAGCTAAGATGAAACTATAAAACTGCACATCTGATAAATAGTGTCAAAATCAGAAAGCTTGGATGAAAATCTAGTTGCGTATGCACTTGCAAGTTGCAACTATACTTCATGGACCTTGACAACATGCTAGACTGGTGAACAGAAGCCATATATCAGAAATATTTCTCTGATGTTAAGCAATAAGTCTTATTTCCCCATTCCCAATTACTTCATGATCTTTATTATTATTTACTGAATAAGCATGTTGCATCTATGCAAGGAAAACAAACTTTTGAATGCAAGAGTGACTGATTAGTGTTTAAAACTAATACAATCAGCCAAAACTGATAAACCAGTGCATACAGTCCTAAATCAGTAGCTGTGCTGTTTGATTTTTTGTAGCAAAAAGCATATCAGACTGCAGATTAACTTTTATAGACTTCAGGGTAAAGTCACAAACTTCTGTTGCTTCGGGAGATAGCAACCATGGCAAAAGGCACTAAGCCTTAATCTTGGGGAATGCAATGTGTTCATTCTGAGTTTACCAGTTGACGGAGCAAGAAGCATCTACTTTGCAATGAATCCTGAAAAGGAATTGACCAAATATTAAAATAATACATGAATACCGCCCAAGTGCACCAAACTACACTGACAAGCTCAAATTTTACAACTACAAAAAAAATTCAGACAAATTGTTCTTTAACTGTCAGATAATAAAACCTCAGGACCACCTAAGCTACTTCAAAGCTCAAATTACTACTTGGAGGTAGCCAAACAAATAGTCTATGTTGCCACCCGCATTCCAAGATGATAGAAAGCTTCTAGTAAGGTAGAAGCAATTATATTTTATATCCAAAAGTAGATTGTTGCTGATAAAGATTAGCAATGCAACCTTTATGTTTTATCTCTAATTCACGGCTCAACGTATATTTCACCACCTTCTAAAATTATAAATCACAAGAAGTTTGTGTTTGGTCCTGAAACAAGAATTTTTCATTAAGGTAAATCTGACTAGCTCTCCACTAGCTTGGAAAGCAATGTTGTACATCATCTTCTTGTATGGATGACAGCCTATCTTTCACTAAGGCACTAACACTAATATCAATGGTAGTAAGAAAATGTCTTGATACTCATAGCAACTAGTATGCAATATTTGAACAAGTAACCAAAATATCCTAGATTTAATCATCTAGATGCTTTATCCACAATATTCTAGGTCGATGAGAAAACTGATGAGATTTTGACACCATAGAGACATAAGAAAGGTTCCTAGTTGAAGGCTCAGGGCTCAAGATAATTGTTAGATGTTAGCTAAAATATGTGAACATGTAACAATTTTAAAAGCAAGGCCTATGGTTAAAGATGCTAGGGAACATGAGTTCTCAAAATTTCTTGAATGACATCAAGTAATGTAGGAGGAAAGAAAACAAATTACAAGATGGAAACATGCTAAGGAAGGAAGAGTTTGTGCTGTTGATATTTGCGAAGCTCAATTATTTATGATCTGAGCTACAGAAAACATCCTTTCAAACATATACTTAGTCATCTAGGTAATATATGATTCTTAATGTAATATAGCATATTGTAGGAGGATATCAAGCTTCGGCGTAGCGTAGCGTAGCTTCCAAAATGACAAATAGGTCTAACTTATAGTTTTATTAGTTTTGTTCAATGCAATGCACATGATTGGAACTTGAAAATATAAGCATGTGAAGAAGGGAATGAAGTTTCAACATGCATGTAGTTGCATTGCACTCATGTGATGACAATAGTCAATTATCAGAGTTGTTAGCATAGAAATTTTTGTTTTTTATACTAAATATTCCGAAAATCAAATACAGTATGAAAAATAGTTGACCTTATCAAAGAAACCATCATTAGTGAAAGATATGCATGTATTATCCTACCAAAAAAAGGTTAGGAAATAGGTAGAATTGGTAACATTTTGTCGCTCATTTATTCTTCCCATGATTACAATCGAGCACATTTCTCCTACATGTCATAAATCATTTTCTGGTTCCAAAGGCTTTAGTCCTATTATTGAAGCCAAGGATTTAAGTACTAGTACTAGCAACCATACTACCATCTTATTGGTATGGTATTGATGCAGGCTGAGATCAAACTTGGCCCAAGAACAAATTATCAAGGCCGAAGAACCTTCTGATGGTGAATATTGCATCTTGGTACCGCTATCAACAATGAAGTGTCCACCATTAGAAGGCATTCGATGGTAGCTGCCTACTGTCCAAAGGATTCAGATATCTGAATCCCAGTCAACTGATGGTACTCCTTCACACCATCAGATCATCTGAAGTGACATAAACTGGCATCAAAGGCCAACTAACTGCAGATAGATCACTGAGCGATGAGACATCCTAGTTTGGTTAGCTTAGGAGTTGTTTTTCTTATTCTTTTGGAATATGGGGGTACCTAGATATCCTAGCATTGTAAGAACTCCAGAGCCTATAAATATACCCCTCTTGTACTTAGCTTTGAATGTTGAAAAATTATTAAAGCTTCTATTTACAGGTACACTTTGGTGTTCTCTTTTAACATGGCAAATACTGCAACGATCTTGGTTGGATTCTATGAATTGGCAAAGTGGCTAGTTGGTGGAGTCCTTGGTCGTTGGAGCATCTCGAAGGGTGTCAATTGGACGAGCCCTTGGCAACAACGAGGCCCTCTTCATAGCAAGGTAAGAAGCTGCTAGTTATTCCTTCTTCAATTTCTTTCTTAGCATTAGACCCTCAGCCTTTAGTTTTCAAATTGATAACAGCTTTCAGTTATATTTACTTTTGTTACATAACCAGCTTTAGTCTTTTATTAGGTACTCTGAAGTTGCGCTAGGCCTAGCCTACGTCAGGTACATTATAGGTTGGCATGGTATGATGCCATATTGACACATGATACAACTATCGGTGTCAACACACAAAAGTGCATACCATGTCTATTATCAGACAAAGAATGTACGTAACTGGTAGCTTACTAGTATGGTATGTACAATTTATACATGCACCCACTTAAACCCTTGATTGAATAACTCCACCAACTAATGCTCATTCTATTTCTTATTTTGAGTTCATTAGAGTAAATGCTAAATATTTTATGAATAATAAATAGCTCATCAACTATTACTAGAATATACCCTATTAACCTGTCTATAAAGATGAGCTAAACAATCAACCACCTCCTCTCTACATATACATAGTATTTTCGGAATTAAACAAGCAATTAAAAAAAAGCCATAAGATTCCACCATAGTAAATCATACCTATCCAATTTAAATACATATAATTAATATTGCCACTCAAATGTTTGAGAACGACTCACGTTGACAATGACATCACTAGAAATTGCAGATGCTTGAAATATGCCTTCATCTTGAATCTTCCCCATTACAACATCAAGAAACTGCCTATAAAAATCAGTTAAGGGTTTGAAAGAAAGAAGCCCCCCCACGGTATGGCTGCAGGATTTAGAACCTACATGTCCCTAGTGTCATTCATATTTGGGCACTGGCATACTAGGAGCCTACCAAAGAGAATCCAGTCAAGATCTCTGCATGATCATCATTGTCCATCATTTTGTTCCATACCGACCATATCCCATCCCATCATTAGAGGGCCTATTGAGCTTAACATTGGGCAGCACTGCTGAGTTCGTGCTTTGAGATGTAGATTGCATCATCTGTCTGCCTTAAGGTCATGGCCTGAGCTTCACTAGTGGAAACAATCTCATGCCCCTTGACACAAGGAAGTGAGATGAGGGAAAAGAGTGGAGAGACAGAAAATGAAAGAGGTGGCTAGCGGCAAGACGAGGTAAACACATTTACTTGTAAACTTTGCTCCCACATGGTATAAACCATGCTAGATTTTATATATAACCTTTCACATGAGAATTTCACATCAATTGAGACTTAGTTTTGTATCAGTATTAAGCATCACCATCGAGCATTTGCTCAGATAGTATCACCCTTGCCACTTGGACAAGGGGGCAAGGGTTCGATTTTGGTTGGAGTCCAATCCCCCGAAGGTGGGCGGAACATAGGGTAGAAAAGGTAGGATTAGCCCCTCCTAATCTCAAAAAAAAGGAAAAAATGAGTATTGAGCTTTCCAACAATAACATATATCTGAAATATTAGTTCTTATTATTTTGGTGAATTTTCATTGGATATATCATGATATGTTGGCCAATATGATACAAACATGTTCTTCTGAGATTCTCTAAATCAGTTGCTTAGAAACTTCTTAATCTAATCTCTTGACCAACACTTCCTTAGTCTACCTCCCTCTACACTTACCTCCTCGATTATCCAATTTAAATTTTTAGATTTTATTCTCAGCCAAGATAAATCTATATCTTGGCTCGCCTTCATATTGCCAACCCACTAAGATGATCATTAGGGATAGAGAAAAGAGTGGCCATGTCCCCCATCCCACCCCACCTATCGAAAAAAATAGTTTTAATTGCAATTGATGATGAATTTATTTTTGGATCTGAAATGAACTTATAGATCAACATCAGAATCTAGTTTTGAATATATATGACATCTGTCATAGTAGCATATCTTGGAAAGGCCCTTTTATACGATACTGAAGCCTTGTGCAGTAAGGAATATAATCTCTTAATTGTTAGTCAGCCAAAATCATATATGTTCTCTCTCTCATAAACCCCATATCTTCTCAATGTTCTACCGATGCATAGTGTTATTGTTTTCTCCTAGTCTTTCAACTTAACATTCAGGTATTGGAGACCTCGGTATACAGCAACCATGAAGTTTCAAATCAAATCATCCACGTGTCTCTCCTTCTATAATTTTTCTATCATGGAAGTGAGGATAAGGTCAATGCTTATCATTTTATACAATAGTAATATTTGGGAGGCCTGATATGATCTATCTAGTCATCATAACAATTTGCTTCAACAATATGAGACACATGATTATTTTACCGAAAAACCTTTTTGAGATTTAAATTACTTTAGGAAAAGTTATATAAAATGTCGACCTGTCATGATGGTACATATACATTAATAACAAAATAGTCATTTTCATGAAAGTAAATCAGCTTGTGGAACTTATTGAAAATCTTTGTTTTGAATTGATCAAGACTTGGATTACAAAATTAAAATAACTCAAAATGAATTAATAAAGCCATAATTAGATTGGAATGCTTATTAATGAAATATTATGTTAATTAACTAGAGACCTATCATCTTTTAACAACTACTGCATTAGAACCACACTGGAACATAGTCTAAAAACTTGCCGAGTCAACTCAAACCTCTAACCAACGTTAACCCGACTCAACAAGTTTTTGGGCCCTCGTAGGAGACTCAGCTTGTGTAAAACTCATATTCCTGATCAATCTTGACTCGATTTAACTCGCTGAGTTACTTGAAACTCAGTTAGGCATTGACGTCAATTGAAGTCTTGAACACTAACTACAATCGTTTCATATACCCCAATTTTCAGATTCTCTTCAAAGCCAAGTCATTCAGAGGGTGTTTTTTAAGCATATTTGGCATAAAAATATAACAATACAAATGAAATGTGAAGGTCTGGGGTTGTTCTGCTAGTTCCATGCCTCCCCAAGCACTTAACACCAACATGCAAATAATAGTTGATAACATGTCAAATAGTTATTGGTATATCTTAAATTCGCTCTTTAATTAATTAATTGAATTAATATATTGATACTGTGCCACAATAAATTATATAACTCTATTTATGTTCCCTTAAAACTAGTATTCAATAACAAATATGTGTATGTGTGTGTGTTTAATTATATGTTTATGTACTGTGTTTTGATGTTCAAGATTCATTGGGTACTTGACCGAGTCTTTGAATCAACTTTGACTTGCTGACTTTCGAGTAGAGTCGAATCAAGTCAAGTTTTTGGGCTTTCAACTATGCACGGAATAATCCTAGATCTGTCTTGTGGAGCATGGAATTCAAAGATGAAAAACTTGCTTTCACATAGATCGGTTTCATAGATGGAATTCCATTCATTTTATTTAAGAAATTCTAGCAATTAATTCTCATAGCATCTTGATGAAACTTCTATGGCGAACTAGCTGTATAAAATCTGTGAATCACTAACCATTTAATGGAATGCTACCAGCACATACCCTGTGAACCACCAGATCTCAAATGATATCTATTCGAATTTAAACTGCCACATAATTCACCACTTTCCGACAGCTTCAGCATGGTGTCTATCGGGATGCAAGAATGAGTGACAAGCCGGAACTTTCGCCATTTAATACATGCACAAACGCCGTAACGGTCTCGAACCTTCCAAATTAAATTCATCAGTCAAGAAATTCTTATAGGGTTTGGGGAGCATTACCCCCAAGAAGTCGACTCCGCGTCGAGTTCCGGCCACATATTTCCGCGGAATCCAGAACAACCCTAACGCCGTCCATGTCCGGGCACCGCCACGCCCGGAGCCCACCGGAGAGGGTCCGACCGATGCCCTCAGCGCCACCGATGTCATGCCGTCCCATACCACTCTTACTAAAGATCCCGCCGCAGACGGGGCATTTCTGGTCGCTGCCGCAGCAATAACCCACGATCTGGTGGCTGGGAAACCCCGCTGTAAGAAAACGAAGGCATCAAAAAGCTGAGGGAAGCGGGAGGGGCCGAGGGAGGGGTGTTCCAGGTAACGAGGATTGAGAAGGATAGGGCAAAATTCTTGGAGAAGAGAACCGAAGCCGAGCTCAATCATCAGGGAATCTTGGGGCAACACGGTTGCTCGGGCGCAGCAATGCCTTAACACGGCCTCGGACGGCGGAGATCGATTATTTTGTGTTTTCTTATTTTATTTTCTATTTCTTCTGGACTTCTTGTAGTGTAGCGGCACAAAGTGCTTTTTGGCTAATCTAATGAAGGCAAGCTTAAATCAAGTACTTCGTTCTTTTTCCAACAGCTGGTGCTTATTTTGATGTCGTAGGCAATTGCGAGTGCTTACATACATGTGTTGTTTCTATGGGATGGTTTTTTCTGAAGAACGCTAGTGAGAGGACATGGACACTCTCTTTCTACTGAATCCACATTATTGTGGTTAACATGAGGGAAGTAAAGGGAATATCGGATATGTCTATTAGATAGCACTAGATAAATAGAAATCATGAAAAAGACTGACAGGTATTGGATAAAAAATTTATATTAGTTGGAATAAATCAAAATCTACCGTTTATCAAGAGCATGATGAGGGGTTTTCTTGCAGATGGATAAGATCTCCAATCCTACAAAATGCATCCATAATTAGTTAAGGAGACATCAAAATAAAAATTTATTTAACAGTGCCAGCTCAGTCGCAAAACTTAATATGAGCCTATTAATGCAAGTAATTAACAGTTAAGATTAGCTGGATAATTACATCAGAAGGGAAGAAGAAATATGAAGACAAATGAATCATAATAAGAAGCTTGACAGCATCCATAAGGAATGTACCTGTGTCATGATAGTAACAAGGAAGACGAAAAAAGAGAAATAGGTAACCAATTCCATTTCTGAGGATTGCAAATTCATCCTATTCCTGTTGTTCAAACCCAAAGAACTAACACGAACCAAGTGATGCCCCAATGCCACGATAGGGGGCATCAAGCCACGATCATGAAGCCCCAAAGCCACCAAGGCATGAGAAGATGGAATGATCCAAGAGACTGCCATGCATGGAAGTGGGAAAGGTGAAGAGCAAGCCGATCACTTTGATCATCGGTCTCTGGTCACAGTTGCCAAGCTCGCCACTCACAAGTAGAAGAACCAGGACTCCCAAGAAGAAACAGTGATTCCAATCTTAAAACATCAAACAGTGACTGGTCTTGTTGCAATCACAGCAGCCTCTCTTATGTAGTCTAACAACTGGGTTCATCTGGTGCTCAGAGACTGGATCAGAAGGAGAAGTCATGTTGGTACGAAAGTACAAAAATCATATGATACAAGAGAAAATGAGATGATAAGGAAAGTTGAAAATCAATATAAATCCACCAAAGTAAGATGTAACTCAAAAGTTCCCATCTGAAAAAAAATGCTAAAATCATACTGCATGGATGAAAAATCTAATTTCGTATGCACCTGCAGCTACTCTTCATGGAGCTTGACTACATGTTGGACTGATGAACAGAAGTCCACCATCCAAAATCTTTCTCTGACACTCTATAATAACTATTAAGCAAACTGCCAACATAAAAATAAAAAAGCAAAAAGATTATTTTCTCAGATCCAGACACTTCATGATCACTGTTATTATTTACTGAATAAACAAACTTCGGTCCATGCAAGGAAAATATTTAAAAATGCACCAATAACTAGCTATAGCTTAAAATTGATACAATCAGCTAAAAACTGATAAATCACTGTGGATACTGTGCAAAATCAGTCACCATGCTGATAGATTCTTGTCAGGAACTACCAAGCAAAATATCGACCATAAAAAACATGTCCGATTGTGTACGATTGTGCAAAATCGATCAGCCACCATGCTGATAGATTCTTGTCAGGGCCACCAAAGCTACCTTAAAACTCATAAGCGCTACTTAGAGAATAGAGATATCCAAACAAATATTCTGTGTTGTCACCGAGCATTCTTTGATGGTTAAAGGTTTCGAGTAACATAGCTGTATTTATATTTTGTACTCCAAAAGTAGATTACTGCTGAAGAAGCTTTAGCAGTGCATCCCATATTTAGTCTCACAGGTGGTTTCTCCACAATGTTACAGGTTGACATGAAAATTGACAAGATTCAGACATGACAGAGACATGGAACTATGCAAGCAGGCATACACAAGATGACTACTCAAAGAATCAAAGCTCGAGATAATTGTCAGATGCTAAAAAGTATTAACATGGGGCAATTTTGAAAGCAAGGCCTATGTTGAAGACACCAGGGAAGGGAATGTGACTTCTCAAAATATGTAGGATGACATCAAGTAATGTAGGAGGACAGAAAACAAGTCGCAAGCTGAACACATGCCAAGGAAGACAGTTTGCGGCATTGATATTTGGAAACCTCAATTGTTTATGTCTCAGCTAGGGAGGATGAAGATTGTGCTCTAAAACATATTGTACTTAATAATATGGTGTACATATTGTACTTCAGCATACCATAGCATAGCTACCAAAATGCCAAATAGGTCTTCTTTATACTTCTGCTAGCATTATCTAATGCTACATGATGGTAAGTCGAAAATATATGCACGTGAAGAAAGTAATGAAGTTGCAAAGTGGAATGTGATGCTGATAATAAATTGTCAGGGTTATGATCATGGGATTTCTGTTTCATATGCTAAACATTAAATACGTCATGAAGAATGAATGACCTTATCAAAGCAATGATCATTGAGGGGAGAGATACGAGTATGATTCTACAACCAAAAAATAGGAAACAGCGACAATGATAGAGATAGGTGGAACTGAAAGTACATAGTGTCATTCTTTTTTTTTTTTGTGTGTGTGTCTATGATATGCAGTCCATCTTAATGTTCCACATGGCATAAGTCATTTTAGAGATTATAGATAATATTCGCATAGTTTTGGTTTTGAAGGTTCAAATCTTATTATTGACGCCAAAGGCTGAAATACATATAGCAATACTCATAATGATAACCATCTAGTACAGTACAATATGAATTGGCATGGTACCATACTATACTAACACACTATATGCCCATTGGTGCCAACACCACAAAAGTGAAGTGCATGTACTGGTGCCAATACCTCGATATGGATCAATATGGCAGGTATGTGCCATAACTTAGACCCTTGATTGAAACAATTATATCAATTCATGCTCATTGTATCTTCTATTTGAAATGCTACATATTTACAAATCATAAATATTCTATCAGCTATTACCAATAGATACCTTATTAACAAATCACAAAGATAAGCTAAATAATCGACCACCTCCTCATATATACATAATATCAAGGATGGCCAAACTGTGCCGAACTAGCCAATTCGAGGTATACCAAACCGAACCGGGGATTGGCACGGTTCAGCTTATAAATTAGAGATGGGCTAGGTTAGGATTCCTTCGCATTCATCTCTCTCTGTCGTTTGCTCGATTCGCCCTCACTGCCCTCATCTCTCTCTCTCTCTCCCATTCGCTTGATTCGTCCTCCCCGCTCTTGTCTCTCCCGTTCACTCGATTCACCCTCACCACCCTCACTGAAGCAAATGTCCCAGCAAAGCCTCTCTCCTCTCCTCCCTCTCTTCCTCTCTCTCTCTCTCTCTCTCCCCCCCTCCCCTCGCTCGCCGACCCCCCTTTGCCTCCACAAGTACGGGTTTCCTCTCTCTCCTCTCCCTCTCTCTCCCTCTCCCTATCCCTATTTCAATGCATTCTGGTACAGTAGGGTATGGACCCATATCATCCATAGCAGTAGCCGAGCGATACGGTCATGGTACCAGATAGGCAAACCTTGTACAATATTTTTAGAATTGAATAAGCAATTAGAATGACAACCATAAGATTCCATGACATTAATTTCCTAGCAATCCACTTTAACTGCATATACATAACCAATACCACCACTCAAATGTTCGAGAACAACTCAGTTTGACAGCTACACCACCACAGTCCATAGATGGATGAATGTATGGTTATTTCAAAAACTTCCTATTCAATAAAATGTCAAGAATCTGCCTATAAAATCAATCAAGGGTTTGAAAGCATATTTAAATGATCAAAAGCCTTGGAATTGGCTATTAGATCTAGAAGCCAGGCGATCATAATGCTGTTCATATTTAGGCACCAACAAGCTTGGGGCCCACCAGAGAGGGTTTGGTTGAGGTCCTATCACGTTGACACATACCATCTATACCTAAAAGATCTTGTCCCACTGTTGGGAGGGCCCAAGAATTTTGATGTTGGCTGGCATTGTCATTTTTTTTTTGCCCTTTGAGGGTACACGTCATCGCCCATCTAACTCAAGGCCACGGCCTGAGCTTCAACAATGGAAATAACCACATGCCCCTTTATGCAACAAAAGGGTCCATAGAGGGAAGAATGAAGAAAAGAAAAGGAAAGACGAGGATACCGGCAACATATGGGAAACATATTGCTTATAAACTTCTCTTCTCACCTGGTATAGACCATTCTAGATTTTATATATACCTTCCACACAAGGTTTTCATCTTGATCAAGACCCCATTTTGTATTAATATTGAACAAAAGATAATATGACATATCAAAAGTATCGGTCCATATTATCTCAATTTTATTTGACGTGTCACGATATATTGTCGGGTACGAGAGAAATATATCGACCAAGATTTCTAAATTAGTTGATCAGGTACTTTGTCTCATCTTTCAATGCACCTCCTTAGTCCATTTTTCTCCTATACTCCCCTCCTCCTCGAATATTTAGTTGAAATTTTTAGATTTTCAATCTCTACCAATATAAATTAACATCTCGGTTCATCCCAGTACCGGCAATCCACCACAATGATCAACAGACATGGAGCAAAGACTAGCTATGCGCCTACCAACCTAAAAAATCCACACACACGCGCGCGCACAGATTCTAAAGTATTGTTATACATGCCGACCTTAACCCCTATAATTCAGGATATTTTCCAACTTAATCTTGCACAATGCACCAAACACCAACACCCCATTCCCCACCAAATAAAAAAAGAAAAATGGCCTAAATAGTAATTGGGCATTAAATTTATATGTGAATTTAAGCAAACTGTAGGTCAATAGCAAATAAGTATATGGAACTAGTTGAAGCTTTTGTTTGAATTGATCAAGCACTTAGACAAAAAAATAGTTAGAGAACACCATTACATGAAGTTTTCAATGAAATCATCTAATTATCTCCTATTATTGAAGCATTTCATTGTATCTCCTATATGAAAGTTATATAGGAATATTTGCTATTTGTTGAGCCATTTCATCAATTGCTACCAGTACCAGCACATACCCTGTTAAAAAATCACAAAGATAACCTTAACAATCACCATCTCTTTTCTACAATATACATAGTATATCTTAGAATCAAGCAAGCATATCCAAACGAAATCCAAGAGATTCTACCACATCAAATTGATATCTATCCAAATTTAACAGATATCTACCCTGTTATCAGTACCAGATGTTCAAAGATGACTTCACTTCTGACAGCTGGAGCATGGGGTATCTGGTGGGGGTGCAAGAACGCGCGACCATCTCGAAGCTTCACCATTTAATACATGCACCGGAGCATGACCATCTCGAACCTTATGCAAGAGCGCGGGACTGTCTCGAACCTTCGGAATTAAATGCATCATCCAAGAAATTGCCTATAAAAGCAGGGTAGGGTTTGGAAGCAGAGGACAAGAACCCAAGGCCAAGAGTCTCACCCGCGATCCAGAGCAACCCTAATGCCCTCGAAATCCGGGCACCGACACGGCCGGAGCCCGCCGGAGAGGGTCCGACCGAGGCATCCATCGCCATGGTCGTAAACTCGTCCCATACCACCCGTACCTAAAGATTCCACCATTTCTTGGGCAGAGCCTTGCTCAGCGTCTCCAACCTGGCTCCTTCCGCCGGATCGAGGTCCGCCGTACGGCGGCGGATAGGAAGGAAATGAGAGGGAAGAAGATGGATGGAGGAGAGCGGGGAGAACGAGAGAAGGTGGATAACGAGCGCGAGAGGCGATGGCCGGGAAAGGGCGTGACGGAAGGCGGCGACGAGGAGAGCACCGTGGACGCAAGTTCTGATGAAAGAATCATGGGGCGGAGGACACGGGGTTCGCTCCGCGCACGCAACCGGACCGGACGAAAGATTTATTATTAATATTATTACCTTGTATTTCGTTTACTATTTTTTAATATTCTTTTATCTTCTAATAAGGGTTTGGGTAATAAAGCAAAATTAAGTGAAATTTTTGGAGCAGTTGTTGTGTGTCTTGTGTTCCAATTTTTTTTTTTTAATATTCTATTTTCTTGTATTAGGCTTTGAGTTATCAAGCAAAATTAGTAAAATTTTTATAGTTAATGTCTTAATGATCTCCTAAAGTTGGTGCTCATGTATATTTAATGTTGTTGTGAGTACTTGGATACGTGTACTGTTGCATAGATCGCTATGACTGGTTTTGCTTTTTTTTTTTTTATGGTGTTAAGATATGAATACTTTCTTTATATTAATCACTATCAGGTATTTATTACATAAAAAAACCCAATTAGAGAAGTATTTGATGGTTTATATATATTCTATTTACAACTAAAATGAAGGCTCAATTTGTTTTGGGCTCTCCATTCGCCAGGTGCACACCCATATTAATGATATTATTTTTACAGATTTTTATTTTGAATAATAAGTATTCCTCTTATTTAATATGGCACTCTATTTTGGATAATGTATTATGTACTCGCAGAATGACAACAGTCATTCATCAAACTCCTTACCATTGACGGATACTAATCATATTCATCAAAAATCCTTTAGTCTTAACAAGTTTATAAAATCTTAATACTTTCCCTCTTGATAAATATTTTTTTTATTTTTTGATAAATCAATATCTTGTAATACATCATTTGGTGTTATGATAGTTAGTTTTGATATCAATGGCAACCATTATTATCAAGTGAAAGGTGATTAAAAAATTATTATCATTATTTAATATTATTTTTATTTCTTTTATAATAGTTATCTTAATAATAATTTTAAATACTAAATTAATAAAATAATATTTTTGTAGCAAATAACGTTGTTATTTGCTCTTATAGTTGCTACAAGAGGAAGAGAGGCATGTAATGATCATTTATTAATTGATATCTATTATAAGTAAGTATTGTATTATATATTCCTTTAATTATAAGTGAGTATAAGTGATAGATAATGAATATCTTACTATTATCAATTTTAATTATCAATTATATAAGTACCAATTATATCTGTACAATTAATATAAGTATAATTGGTGCTTCAGAATATTATCTAGCTAAAATAGACGTGTATTTCACTTATCTAAACTAATTTTACTATATCACTTTAGATATTTGATGGGAGTTTTTGCCTTGCTATCATTAAAATTAATTGCTTCATGTGCAATAAAAATTTATCTATTGAAGCCTTCTATTTTATATATTTTATTATATTTCTTTACTGCATTTCAAAAATTGTTGAAAAATAAAAAGAGTATACCCTGCACATTGTATGGGTTATACACTAGTTATTTTTGAGATTTGTAGTTCAATGTAATTGCATCGGCAAATCTATTACATATTAAAAGCATGATACATGTTTTCTTACATTTTTCATTTAAATATACGACAACTCATATATTGATTTATAATTATTGTTGAACTTTCGTTATAAACTCATCAATTTTGAAGTGATCACTAGAGTAGCAGCTCATGACGCTAACTGCAAACCTAATGTGAACCAAACTAGTAACATGCAAGCATGGTTTTGTCATAAATTATTCTAATCATAAAAATCTATCTCACTCAACCCATTTCCTAACTAGGTCAGAATCAATTTAGAGCTCTAACACATTTAACCTATTTAGACGTGTTTAATAATCAAATTAGGTTAAGCTGATCCATTTAGAAGCCACTTAGAACATTTAATTAGGGTTGCTTTGGTTGGGTCTGCTAGGATAACCCAATCTTTTTCCCACTTTTTCCTCTTCTTGCAATTTGATAAACTATTAGCAGCACATGAATGGTTAAAAAATCTCAAAGATATCCGTACTAATTGTTTTCTGATTTTGTTGGTTGTTTCCATGTTTTATCGGATGAGCTACCGATGTAAAAAAAAAAAAAAAAATCCACACTGTACCTAGAATTATATCTAGAATTTAACAAGCATATCACATCAGAATCCAAGAAATTCTTCCATAATAAATTGATATCCGATCAAACTATCGCGATTAAATGCATGCACAAACGCGGGCCTGTCTCGAACCTTCCAAATTACATGCACCGTTCAAGAAATCGCCGATAAATGCAGGCTAGGGATTGGGGCAAGAACTCAAAGCCTCGGCTCCGACCGGAGATCCAGAAGCCAGAACAGCCCGATGCCGTCAAGATACGGGCGCAGGCACGGTCGGAGCCCACCGGAGAGGATCCTGCGGAGGCCCTCAGCAGCGCCATGGTGGTCGTAGGCTTGTTCCATGCCACTCGTACCTGAAAGATCCCACCACGGAAGCGGGGAGTCCAGTTTCCGCGTCGCCAGCCCACGGTGAGATGAATCCGGTGGAAACCGGAAGGGGAGGAAAGAGGAAGTGCGGCGAATCGGGAACGACGGGATGCGGTGGAAGAAGAGGTGGGAGAGGTCGTGCCTCCCGATGCGGCGGCCCTACAGCGAGGAAGAAGAGGAGCCCGTAGACACCGGGCGGCGAATCCTCTTAAAACCTTCTGAAGGAAGGTGTGCATTATGGGAGGAAGGTCGGCCGGCCAGGCGACCCAAAACGACGCCCGGACGAAAGATTCATTATTTTTACATTTTTTTATTTGTTTTTTATTTTTTTATAGCACAAAGGTAATTAAATCAATGAAGCAAAATTAAGATCTCATTGGAATGATTTTTTGAGCCTGGGCAAATAATTTTGGTACGTTTGATTCATCATAAAAAAAAAAAAAAGGTTATTCTAGATTGGTTTATATTTGGTTGAATATAAATATATCTATTATATTTTTAATAAAAAGTAGTTTTGGAGATAAAAAAACATTTTAATTTTTAATCGATGGAAAAATAGTCTTTTCATATTTTTTATATTTTTTTATAAAATATATGAATATTATTTTTTTTATTTTTTTTGAAAATTTTAATCAAGCAAGAAGTTTTTTTTATTTTTTATTGACTATATTTTTTCTCTTCTTTTCATCGGACAAACGAGTCTTTAATGATCTATTTGTAAGATTTGAGTACTTGTTGTTGCTAAGTACGGCTAGGATTGTTATTTATATATAAATTTTTTTTAAAAAACGACACTCTTTTTATCAAACGTCTGGAATCATCTCAAGAGTTAAAAGTAAAATGTGTTACCATCCATAAAAGAAAAAGTTTTGAGCCGCTGTGATTGCGTTGCCTGTCAAGAAGATGAAGATCGTCTCACATTTCTTAGTTACAACAATTCATTGATTTATATGAAAAATTCAATGTAAACTCCACCCATAGTTATAGCATTGATTTTAGCAGGCCATAGAGCATGAACGGGAACACATTCATGAAAATCATCGATTTTCTTCGCATGCATGGCATGCGAAGCATGTAACTCATTAGAGAGATGAAACACTTGGTGGATGATTCTGATCCTACCACTAAAAATATATAGAATATGTCTTCTCTGCGCCCTACTTTTTGTTCTATATACTTCTCTTAGTTATACATGTTAAATCATATTAGAGAATAGAGTTGGAGGAGTAAACCTTCAACCTAGTGACCTGGATTCTATTTAACAGTGCAAGCTCAAGGAGCAAATGTAGGATAAGCCTCGTAAAGCAGGCAACTAACACTTAAAAATTCATTTAGACAATTACATCCAAAAAAAGGAATATAAATAGATCATAGTAACAAGCTTAGTAGCATTCATAATGACAACAGATCGTGTAGCTAAATCTAAATCTATCCTGATAATAACAATGGGTAGAGAAAGAGAGAGAGAGGTAACCGATTCCATTGTTGGAGATCTTAACTCCTATTCCTGTTGTTGGAACCTAATTTTCTAAGCTAAATAAGGCCCATGGCAAGCCAGGAGCATTAAGGTCACCAAAGCCATGAGCG